>NW_027268242.1:0-18852 GCF_963676685.1 Mytilus edulis
CAAATTGGTAAATATTAAAATTAAATTTTCTAAACACTTAAAATTGACAAACTCATTTATACTCTGGAGAAACTATAATAAGTCTTGGGTCAAAGTCAATCCAATGTTTTAATGCATGAACATTTATCAATGCAACTATCAAAAACATGATTTCATCATAACACATCAATATAGAGGTCAATAATGACTATGTTTTTTTGAAGGAGCTAGTTCCAGTGGTCACTAGTCCCATTTAACTTGGATATTATGTCTAAAGTCTTTAGTCGTAGGTGCAGTGTTTGTCTTCAGTCCAGGTGCAGTGTTTGTCTTCAGTCCAGGTGCAGTGTTTGTCTTCAGTCCAGGTGCAGTGTTTGTGCAATACATAGGATCTACAGAGTACAGATGAGTAAAATTATTTTTAATCAAAATTTCTTCACAAATTTGTAATATATATGGTGTATGACTTAGAATACACTAAGAAGTTTAGTGTGCTTAAAGGATTCATGCGGTTACAACTTATTGTTAAAAGAAATGGCATCCAACATCATAACCAGATTTTAGGAAAAAATGAAAAGTTATCTGTAATTGATGTAAGCACGACTATGGCTAATGTTATATTGGAAAAGTTTTTGATTTCTTTAAATTATGTTATCATTGTAAAGAAATGCTGAAAAAAATGTTTATCAAAATTATATACCAAGAAACAAGATTAAGAGAAGGCATACACATAAATTAGCTCATTTAAATACATGTCTTAAATACCGAAATAATATAATTAAAAACAATCTTAACTAGTTTTAAATGCTTTAAAATGGACCTCCTCTCAATGTGATTAGAGTTATCTCCCTTGGCATACTTCATGAAAACAACTACCAGTCACTTTTCAATAACGTTTTTCAGTTCATGGTGATTAAGAACTTGAAATACTGAAGGATTTTTCTTCAGTTAATACTTATATTTAAGTATCTTGTGATATGAATGATGCAACAAAAAACTAATCACCATGTATATGTTAATACTAATATTCTTAATTACCACACTTTTTGTTATACTTTACCTTTACATTACTTTCTCTAAACCTTAGGTTGTTCAAATTTTCTGCTTTAGTTATTAGATTTCTGTAAAATATCAAATTTGCATATATATAAATGTTGGAAAATAAAATTGAGAAAGGAAACGGGGAATGTGTCAAAGAGACAACAACCTGACCATAGAAAAAACAACAGCAGAAGGTCACCAACAGGTCTTCAATGTTAAGCGAGAAATTCCCGCACCCGGAAGCCTCCTTCAGCTAGCCCCTAAACATATATATACTAGTTCAATGATAATGAACGCCATACTTAACTCCAAATTATACACAATAAACTAAAATTAAAATAATTCAAGACTAACAAAAGCCAGAGGCTCCTGACTTGGGACAGGCGCGAAAATGCTGCGGGGTTAAACATGTTTATGAGATCTCAACCCACCTCCTATACCTCTAGCCAATGTAGAAAAGTAAAACGCATAACAATACGCACATTAAAATTCAGTTCAAGAGAAGTCCAAATAGAAAGTAAGCTTACTCCTAATTTTAACCATGATTTTGTTTACTTAAGCGATAAATTTAGATATGATCCAGCTAAACTTAACAAATGCAAGTGCAACCTCAACAGAAGGGCAAGGCCAAATAATGAGATGTGTCTAGGTAATACAACTGCAGTGTTCTCCACAGGATTTTTGGATATATAGCGCTGTGTTAAGTGTGTAATTTTCAACAATTCTTAGGAACTTTGTTGCGGTGCACGGTTTGTTTGTAATTAATTTGTTATGCGTTTTTTTTTTATATTATGCTATTGGTGTTTTCTCTTGTAATGAGGTCCTCATCATGCTCTTGGAAGTTACCCCTTTGTTTGCTAATGTTATTGTCTGGATATAGAAGAAGTCTTTATTTCTCCATTGTAAATTCATATAATCCTCATACTATCTGTGTATCAAAAAAAAAAAGCAAGAAGAAGTCTTTTTCCGTGATTGGTCTATAGTACCAGACTGCCTATGTGAAGATTTCTTAGCACTATAACAGGTGATGTTGCAGAACATGTAAGACCAACAATAAAGTCATTGTCAGCTTCTGTGTTTGGTTTTGTATCCCACTGTAGAGTGTACAGTTAACCTTACAACGTTTGACAGGAATTAATATTTTAATGAAGCATAATGATTTCTCATTTATAATATTCAAATGGCTTCATCCAAGCTGGACATGGAGAAAGTGAATTTCTCATGTCGTATCAGCTTGGGGTTTGTTTTTCTAATCATATCCTCTCAAATGTTTTCAAATGGTAAAATTCACTACTGCTGACTAAACAATTATTAGATGGAATAGGTGATAATTAATACTTCAAAGACTTGCTCAATTTCGGGGTTCGTATGGATGTAAGCCCGGCAAATTGTAACAAACCCCTGTGTTTGATCGTTTTTAAGATCATTGTTTTTTTTCAAGTTCGTAAAACAAGTTTGTGAGTGTCGGGAAATGCAGTCAATTTATTTCATCTCATTTCATTCATATATGCCTCTATATATTCTTTAAATTAAAAAAAATTGATGTCAATGTTGAAATCTTTGGTTATTTTGATCTTTCAAAGTCAACATTTTGTAAAATTTATTAGACTGGTCCTGTGGAGTTACTTAATACAACAGAAATAATTCATTCAGAAATAGTTAACCAGTCGATCACGCAATCAGGATATTCAATGATTTTCTGAGTGAACTAACAATTGTACAAATGTCAAGATTTATTCTAAAATGCAAACAAAGTTGAGCATGGGAGAACATAAGTCTATTATGTTCACGTGAAAAAGTGAAAACTTCCTCACTAAGCTTTCAAACAGTAGGTGTTTCAGGCCCGTAGCCAGGAATTTCCAAGGAGGGGTTCGATGGACTCACAAACTCGACTTTAACAGTCACAATTCGAACAGAACATTGACTTTAACAGTGCTTATTTGTTTTCAAGGGGGGGTTTGTCCGATGTTACTCATGTAAAACAATTCAAAAGGGAAAATCAACGGTCTAATCTATATAAAAAACGAGAAACGAGAAAAATGTATAAATTACATAAACAAACGACAACTACTGTACATCAGATTCCTGACTTAGGACAGGTGCAAACATTTGCAGCGGGATTAAACGTTTTTGTTTTTTGTCCATGGATTTATGAGTTTGAACATCGGTATACTACTGTTGCCTTATTTTTTAATGGTACCAAACCTACTCCCTTTTTCTGAAACCATAGCATAACATCAAACATAGAAAACCACACGATAAAATATGAAATGCTTAACTCAATCAAAAAAACGTAAATTAACATACTATGAACGAATAATTTGATCTGGGATACCTGAATGCAAATGCACAGTTAACAAAATGTTAGGGACAAACATTCAAGGCCAAAAATCAAACAAACAAGTCAAAACAAAGCCATGGCAAAACCCCACAGCGAAATATTTAACCCGTAGAAAATAATCACTCTGAAAACAAGAGTGCACACACTGAAATGTCTCGCCTTCTTTACTAATCATTGATTTTGTTGATACTTCTAAATATAAAGCTTTATTGACTGTCACATAAACTTAACATTAACCAAGAAAACTAAACATTGATCAATGAACCATGAAAATGAGGTGAAGGTCAGATGAACCATATGCCAGGCAGACATGTACAGCTAACAATGCTTTTATACAACAACTATAGCTGACCTATTGCTTATAGTTTAAGAAAAAAAACCAAACACAAAAACCTAACACTGAGCAATGAACCGTAAAAACCAGGTCAAGGTCAAATAAAACCTGCATGACTGACATACAGATCATAAAATATTTCCATACACCAAATATAGTTAACCTATGACGTATAGTATTAGATAAAAAGACGAAAACTCAAAAACTTTACTTTGACCACTGAACCATGAAAACAAGGTCAAGGTCAGATGACATCTGCCCGCTAGACATGTACACCTTACAATCATTCCATACAAACAAATATAGTAAACCTATTGCATAAAGGTATGAGAAAAACAGACCAAAACACAAAAACTTAACTATAACCACTGAACCATGAAAATGAGGTCAAGGTCAGATGACACCTGCCAGTTGGACATGTACACCTTACAGTCCTTCCATACACAGAATATACTAGACCTATTGCTTATAGTATCTGAGATATGGACTTGACCACCAAAACTTAACCTTGTTCACTGATCCATGAAATGAGGTCGAGGTCAAGTGAAAACTGTCTGACGGGCATGAGGACCTTGCAAGGTACGCACATGCTAAATATAGTTATCCTATTACTTATAAAAAGAGAGAATTTAACATTACAAAAAATCTGAACTTTTTTTTCAAGTGGGTACTCCCCTGTGAGATGATAATGAATAATTCATGAATATGCATGAACATTTCATGAACTGTTCATGAACAGATTTCATGAACAGTTCATCATATCTTCATGAACATTTGATGAGCAATTCATGAACTGAAAATCGACAGTAATGTTCATGAACTTTAATGTTCATGAACAATTCATGAACAAGAAAGGGTTCATGATCATTGTTGTTCATGAACATTTAAATGTTTCATGAACCTTTCTTGTTCATGGAATTGTTCATGAACATTAAAGTTCATGAACATTACTGTCGATTTTCAGTTCATGAATTGCTCATCAAATGTTCATGAAGATATGATGAACTGTTCATGAAATCTGTTCATGAACAGTTCATGAAATGTTCATGCATATTCATGAATTATTCATTATCATCTCACAGGGGTTTTACTGTCAAGGAGAGGATTCTGGGGGGGATTGGAACCCACCCTTTTTTAGCAAGATCAATGCATATGAAAGGGTTTATAGTACATAGTTTGAACCCCACACCTTTTTAAAATGGCTGGATCTGCACTGTACCCACCCAATATTAAAACTAAAGTAACTATGCGTCAGATATAATAATATAAAAGGATACATGTAAAGTTCTGCTTCTTTCTGTAATATTTTGTTGGTCTCTGTTCTTCCAAGTAGAATCGCTGAATAAATGTAACTAAAATCTCCACGGAAATCTGTTTTACTATCAAAACTGGCAGCTCCATTTTGATATTTAATCATTCAATCCCCTAAAAGTATAAAAAAAATCCACAAAGAATCAATTGTTCTAGATGTTTTAAAGCAATAAAATTCAATTGAAATGTTGTTGCCTGTTTACACACTACATCTGAAGCTGTTAATGAATCAAATTCATTTCCAAACCCTCCCCCTTTTTATCCCCTGAAGATTATAAAAACTGGCTACTTATTATTTTCACAAAAGAACAATTCAAACAATTCAAAAACTATAAATTTTAGGTAACTACCAATAATCATATGTGGAAACAATTATTCATTTTGTTTATATAATTAAAAATAAATTTTCAAATATGCTTTCAGACTTTCTGATGTTGCTTTGCTCAAAGAAACCATAAAAAAATTATATTTCCTCAACAAATTATATTTTATAATAATATGCACATGTCTGTCATGTTAAATTAAATTTGTAATGCACTTATCTGAAATCTTTCTGACTGGAAATGTCTTTTCCGTGTTTCCATCAGCGTAATCTCCATTTTGGTGACGTATTACCCAAGAGTGCACTTATGCTGACGTTGAGACTGTGACAATCTCGCCCCAGATAATATCGGCCAGAAGTTGATCTGTGCCGTAACGGAAGTATGAAAATAAATCAAGGGTGTCGCAAACAAATATTTATTAATATGCAGTTTTATTAAGTATAATAAAAAAAAAATCTTTAGTTTAAACGGCACATGGTGCATGTGAATAAACAAGTGGACTCACTTGGAAGGTATTTTTAGGGCCGAACTGTTCAGTACGATTAAAACCACGAGGTCAAGGTTTGTTTACATTGTACATACGTTGAGAAACGTCTGTCGTTGGGCCTATCTATCATTGATCTGATATTTTTCTAAGTTATTTATATGCCGGACGACAATTAATAGAAAGGCACATATGTGAACTTGGAGAAAATCAGAATTTACATCTTTAGCAGTTTAGGGAAAGGAAGAGTAAAAAAAACCTTCTTGCAGCAAACCAGTAACAGCAGTGACAGTCCCACACGCAGTGTTACCAGTTACTAAATCATCTATTATTCATAACACATGCATATGACAGATGAACATTTCAAGAATTTCAATGATCAGCTCGTGATTCATCAAAACTTCATGAACATTCATAAAATACTTTTAATGAACATTTCATGAATTTTTATGAACATCTAGTGATTCATCAAAACTTCATGAACATTCATAAATACTTTTAATGAACATTTCATGATTTTTTATGAGCAGCTAGTGATTCATCAAAACTTCATGAACATTCATAAAATACTTTTAATGAACAGTTCATGAATTAAATTCATGAACCTTCATTTATGAATTATTTATGAATTTTCATGTACCATTCATGAACATTCACGAACCATTCATGATAGTTCATGAAGTCATGAATTTCTTCTCGCCGGGGTTAAATGAACCATGAAAATGAGGTCAAGGACAATGGACATGTGACTGACGGAAACTTCGTAACATGAGGCATCTATATACAAAATATGAAGCATCCAGGTCTTCCACCTTCTAAAATATATAGGTTTTAAGAAGTGAGCTAACACCGCCGCCGCCGCCGCTGCCGCCGGATCACTATCCCTATGTCGAGCTTTCTGCAACAAAAGTTGCAGGCTCGACAAAAAACGGTTTTAATAATATCTACAGGTAAATGAAAAATAACTTTGTCATTTTAGGTATACTACTTATGCATATAAAATTCTTCCAATAATTAGGAATACCAAGAATTTGTTCTATCATATAAATACATAATTTAACACTAGATACAAATTGGGGTAATGACTATAAAGGACAATAACTCCTTAAGGGGTCAATTAACCATTCCGGTCATGTTGACTTATTTGTAAATCTTACTTTCCTGAACATTATTGCTGTTTACAGTTTATCTCTGAAGCAAATGAAATCCATTTGTTTAAATGTGTAAAAATTTAAGAAAGTAGTAATAACATCTATGGGACAGAAACCTTACAGCAAACCAACCAATGAAATGACTTGTAAAGGTCATTTTTGAAGCATTTTTTTAATAAGAATTGTAGCCAGTCTCTGAGTAGCCAGTAGGTACATATAATAATATAATAATTTAGAGGACAGTGAGTGAAGAAATGAAAATTAAATAATGGATAAACTATATTGATTTTTTTGGTGTTTCTTTCAACGGACACACTTTTTCTTTGTTTATAATTGTCTTAATGGGCAGTTAAAGCATCCCTTCTATTTAACACTCTGACAACAAATAATTTTGACCTTTGATCTATAAATATAAAGACAAAAAAATAATTTATTTTCTGAATTTCCATCCTAGATAGCCAGGTGCAATCTGATAGTGATAGTCAAGATGTCTGAAATTCTCGCTTCCTTATTTTTTTTAATACTCTTTATCCTCCATTTGCTTTTTCATTTTTTTTACTCTACTCATTACTCTTTTTGTCTTGCTTGTCCACTTTATTATAAAGTATTTATCAACGATCATATAAAATGACACTTCCAGTCATGATGGATAAAACCT
The DNA here is from genome assembly GCF_963676685.1 of Mytilus edulis. NCBI lineage: Eukaryota > Metazoa > Mollusca > Bivalvia > Mytilida > Mytilidae > Mytilus > Mytilus edulis. Next base: position 7,620 of record NW_027268242.1, read on the forward strand.
AATCTACGATCCCGGGTCAATGGACAAAACCAATGCAAACCGACTCGTGTTCGCATACATATTTATATCTATTTTGGTAATCAATCTATTTCCTGTATTATGTAATATTTATCGTCATGAACATTGTTTTTACTCGCTGACCATTGATTTATTTTACATCAATTAAACATCTTTATACATTTGAATTTATTCTATATTTTTGTTGGATTTGAACTTTTTCTTTTATAATTTTTTACTTGTCCACAGGCAACCCAGACAAAAATAATTACTTGTCCAGTTGTTCAAATGTACAAGTCCGGCGAGTCAGGCATAGCATTTCCACACCCCTCCTCCTGTGATGAAATAAACATTTTGCCATCATTTAATCTTTCTCAACCAATATTACAAAGAGAAATAATCCAATCATTTAAATTTCGGGTAAACTCGTCCATGATCAACTCAGACCAAGACAAGACGAAACCCCACACTCAAAATCATGTCACAAAAAATTATAAAAAAAAACTTAGTTGCGGGGCCATAAAAATAAAACAAAATGGAAATACCGACCTACAAGAATTCTAGGTGAAACCACATTCCTAACTCTTTCAATATTTAATTTCCTAGTGGTCAGTGGGCAATAATGACTCCTTTCTGTACACATTCCTCTGTTTAAATTGAAATTGGTTTTAATATAATACAATGTCTATTGACAGAATGAGTTAATTTTTCTCAAAGTATTGTCGTTTAAAAGTTTGACGAAAGTTACTTACGGAAGGGAGACAACTTATAGCGATAAAATGGAAGACTCCATTTTGGCTGAAGGGGTGTTCTAGTTACACCTTCATGTTGTGGACTACAATAATTCAAATTCAAATGATGCATACATATATGATTTAAAATTATGCAACAACAATAATCCTCAATAGCAGACATACATAGAAAGGATTCCATGAGTTTCAAATTAATCAATGGAGTGGGGAATCCAGAGCAACCATTCAATCTGATACCCCTTAAAGTCAAGAAAACTATACGCATGCACATACTTACAACCCTAGACTTGTGATTTGTAGCAAGGACATATATTAAATGTTAATTAAACGACCTCCATTTCTTTATGGAAGTATAATATCAAATATCATTTTCATAACGGTGACATAAGAAAACTCCGGACATCCTTTCAGTTCTTATATATAACAGAAATAGATTTATCGATCGGAATTCAGAGAACTCTCGCATGTTATCAAAACTGGGGAATTCCCTCCGACGTGTTTCTAAATTTATAATAAACAGCTGCGCCATGAGCACATGATACGCCCGACATCTTGTGTGGAAGTTTTATGCAATAATCATAAATAGTTTCTGAGGAAGTTTTAAGCAATAACCATTTATTGTTTTTGAGACACGGCGGCACATGTGAAACCCCCCCCCCCCCCCCCCCCCCGTTTTTTTTTTACAAATATCACTAAAATAAAATTTTGAATCAAACCAAAAAGTATACAGATCTTTAAATTAGTATAACAAAGAAGTGTGTACAGTTTCAAGCAATAATAATAAATTGTTTTTGAGTATACAAATCTTAAGATTAATATAACAAAGAAGTGTGTAAAGTTTTAAGCAATAATCATTAATCGTTTATGAGATATGGTGCAACATGTAAAAAAAACCTCCCCCTTTTTTACAAAATACTCAACAACTCAAAAATAAAATTTTGAATCATCACCAAAAAGTATACAGATATTAAGATTAATATAACTAAGAAGTGTTTAAAGTTTGAAGCCATAATCAAGAATCGTTTTTGAGATACGGTGTGACATGTGAAAAAACACACCCCTGTTTTAGTTACAAAGTGCGGTAACTCAAAACTCAAAAATGAAATTTTGAATCATCACCAAAAAGTATACAGATCTTTAGATTAATTAAACAAAGACATGTGTAAAGTTTTAAGCAATAATCATAAATCTTTTATGAGATATGGTGCGACATGTAAAAAACCCCTCCCCCTTTTTTACAAAATACTCAGTAACTCAAAAATGAAATGTTGAATCATCACCAAAAAGTATACAGATATTAAGATTAATATAACTAAGAAGTGTTTAAAGTTTGAAGCCATAATCAAGAATCGTTTTTTAGATACGGTGCGACATGTGAAAAAAACACACCCCTGTTTTAGTTACAAAGTGCCGTAACTCAAAAAGTTTTAATCTTATTTTCACCAAAAAGTATACAGATCATTTGACCATCATAAGAAACAACTACAGTCAAACCTGATTAAACCGGACCCTGAATAAACCGGCTTCCTGTACATTCTGGCCGAAAATGAAAGTCCCATTTTTTTCCCTTCAAAGTCTTTGTTAAAATACCCTTTGTAAACCGGACCCTGTGTATTCCGAATTCCGGTCTAATTAGGAAGTCCCAATACTCTTAATTACATTAATTATTACCTGTCAAAACCGGTTTGTCTAATTAATTTCACTGATCGATATGCAATCAAAACATAATTGTTTATACAAAATGACTTTTCAGGATTATCAATTAGTAAGGTGTTAAACTGTGAAGTGAACTTACAATCGTACAGTAGTGAGCTGTATTATTTATTTAAACATTATAAACGTGTCAATTAAACGACAAGACACACCGAATATATCTCGGATTTAACTTACGTTTTGTAACTTGGATAAACAAATTTAAATCGCAGCATAAGAAATTTACAACGTGATGTCGAAACCCAGGGTTCCCTGCTGTGAACCCCTAAACAAATGACCTTGATGATGAAAACCACCCGGATGACAACAATCAATGGATATAGTACACTGTAAGACAAAGTTTCAATAGTGATGAAATTACGTTTGATAATATTCTGGCTTTTTGATCGGCCATTCCAACATTTCAAAGAAATGATCATGGAAGTAAATCGAAACTCATGTCTCACAATCCAAACAACGCGAGCGTTAGGATGCAAATGTAAACAATGGAAAACGAAGTAAAAGTATTTTAATTGATCAGATATCAAAGAGAACTTTTATAGCAAACTATCGGACGTCACAAGTCATTAACTTCCGGTCGATACGAAAACCTGAATAAACCGGCCCTTTTTCATAGTCCCGTAGCCGGCCGGTTTATACAGGTTTTACTGTATGTTAAGTTTCATGAAATTTGGATAAGTCGTTCTCAAGTTACGGAGCGACATGCTTACGCCGGACAGACAAGACGGACAGACAGACGGACAGACACCAGACATTTGTATACCATAATACGTCCCGTCAAAATTTTGACGGGCGTATAAAAAGGGTACATATATACTCCTTAAGGAGGCTCACAGGTTTTTTCAGATTTCAGAAAAAAATTAAACATTTATTTTTCATTGCAAATTTTATTAATTACCAATTACCATAAGTAATTGTTACTTTATCATATGGTACAAAAATCATTCCAAAAAATCAATTCCTGTTGGCCCCAGGTGACATTTAATATGTAGATATCATTGAAAAAAATCCAAATCATCTCCCTTTGGAGAAAAAAATGCCTTTTTTGGCATTAAAATTGAACTATCTTATTTAACTCATTTGTGACCTATATTTTTTAGTGTCACAGTGTAGATACTATTCTGTACGCTATCCGGAAGTCGCGATTTTCGAAGCGAGAACTTTTTGGATAGTATGTGAAATTTGATGGATATACTGAATTTAACGGTAAGTGGATCATCTGTACATTGCTGAATGATTAATTCAGCTGACATCGATATTCTCAAATGGTTTAGAATTAAATTTAGCACATTCATTATTCGTATCTCTGTCTTAATCAATAGATTTTCAAGTGCATCACTAAGGACAATCAGTCTGTGAACCTAAAAACAATCTTTTTACCCTCTTAGTGTACAAATTAACGTAAATACCAGACTTAATTAACTAAATGAAATATATTTCAAGTGGTGGTAAAAGTTTCAACCAGATCTTTGAAGCCAGAAATAAGAAAATAACACTTGTTTGAATTTCTCACTGTACGATCAGTCTCGCTTGTATATTTTGAAACTGTATGATCAGTCGTTATTTCACTGTATTCTAGTAGTGATTTCAAAGTTATTTACGATACATTTAGAAGATGTCATTTTTCTAAATAACACAAATATATTTCAATAAATTCACATCCTGAAAACTTATATGAAACATGTTTAGCTTAATAGGGTGTACTCGACTTACTACATTCAGTATAAGGATGTTAAATGTTGTTAAAATCTTTATATTTCACTGTATTCTAGTAGTGATTTCAGAGTTATTTACGATACATTTAGAAGGTGTCATTTTTCGAAATAACACAAATATATTTCAATAAATTAACATCCTGAAAAAAACTTATATGAAACATTGAAGGCCGTACCTATAATGGTTTAATTTTTAAATTGTTATTTGGATGGAGAGTTGTCTCATTGGCACTCACACCACATGTTGCTATATCTATTAGCTTAATAGGGTGTACTCGACTTACTACATTCAGTATAAGGATGTTTAAATGTTGTTAAAACAAGAGGAAGGTTTGTTGTATGTATAAGTTTCAGAATTGTCCTCCGTTATACTTAAAATTGTACAAACGCACAGATTTAATTGTAATACAAAAATGCATGTATTTACACACATTCGAGGCCGTACTGTAGCCTATAATTGATCACAGTTACTTCACTTTGTTTTGGGAGTAGAGCTATTTCGGTGACACCCAATTGTACAACACTGCGGGGGTTTATAATGATAATGAAGTCCGTCATTCCGTTCGTTCGTTGGACAGTTATACTATGTTTGGCCGGTTTTGTAAGTACATCTCCTCATTTACCACTTAATATACAATGGGGTTTCCAGCCATTTTTAAATGGAGAGAGGGTCCAATCCAGGAGAAAAGGGGATTCCAAATATATGTTCCCATACAAATGCATTGATAGTTAAAAAGGGTTTCAATCCGCCGGATCGCCTTTTTTTTTTATCCGTCACTGATATGACTTAATTATTCTTTCCCGGATTCCTTATCATAAATTATAATGACTGTATTGTGCACCGTCTATTTCGAATTAAAGTAAACATCTTTTATGGGGGTTCTTTGTATAAGATACGGACTATGCATTATATGAGGCACCTATCAGGTTTTTCCAACACCACCTCCTAAACCAATTATAAAAGTTCTGAACTGAATTGCTCCATTTTTAATCAATTAATGCAAATATGCACCTTCTATTTCTATTTTTTGGTGAAAATATTTTTCATGTTTTTATATCTCAAATACGGACTTTGCCATAGTTTTATATTGGGCGTATCTATTTTATATCCACAAATTCCTTCAGACACTTAACTTTGTGAATCTTTTTTAGATTCTTTATCATTTAATTCAATTGTGCACCTCTTATTTTCATTTTTTTTTTTAGAAAACTCACTGTTTTCTCCTTCCATGATAAGGGCTTTTCCACTACCTTATTGGGTGGTACCCATTCACTATACGCAACTTTCCTAAACTTACCGTATATTAATAAAACTTTCTCAGATTCTTTATCAAATGATGCCACTCTGCACCTATATTTTAGTTGGTTTTTTTTTTTTTGGGGGGGGGGGGGGGGGGGGGGGGGGGGGGTATTTTTTCCAAAACATGGACTTCAGAAGCGGCGGGAGAATACTTTCGTTAATTCTTTTCTCAATACCTCAAGTTTTTAAACAAATCACTGCATGTTGTATTGAGTTGTAAATACTTAAATTTACATATATTACTTCAAAAAGAAGATGAAATATTATTGCCAATTGATTGCCAATTTAATTATACAACTTTCCCTCCGCGTCTCAAATGTTCCCTGAATAAAATAATTCACATGAGACAAACCAACGACCATAAATTATATACAGCGAGGTAATACGTATTTGTTAGATCTAACCCACACACACACACACCAACACAAACACCAATACACACCAACAACCCTTTTAACCCTGCACAATTGAAATATGAAAAAAAACAAAAACGTTTAAATCCCTTTTAAATAAGCTGTACTCGCCAGACCGATAAAATGCCAAACTTAAAGCAAACAACATCGAACAAAAATGAGGACAAAATCACAAATATTCAAAACGACAACGCAGTGAAGCAGTGATATAACTTAGGAAGCTACCATTTGATTTTTAGGGGGTGGGGCTAGGATGAAAAATTGTTTCCTGCTTTTTTTTTTATTTGTAATCTCTATCCTGCCTTTTTATTTTTCAGTCTATTCGGTCCTGCCTTTTTTCTTAGCTTATCCTGACTTTTTTACAACATTATGTCATCCTGCCTTTTTTTTTTCCAAGTTACTCATCCTGCCTTTTTTTTTACGACTATTGGTTGACGACCTAAATTATCCCATTGACTGGGACAGATTAGGAATATAAATCAAAACATAAAGGTTATTCCTGAATAATTTTCGAATTATTTTATTATTAAAGGCGTTAAGAACCTATAGTGACCCCACAGTTTAAATTATATAATAAGTAAGAAGTGAGCAATGGTCGTTACCTGACAAACGTTCACTTTGATCTGTCCCAGTCAATGGGATAATTTAGGTCGTCAATCAATGGCCAGGACCACACTGTTTTGAATATGATTCTATATTGATTTGAATTTAACATGTTCATTTCATTAACAATTTTCAAATAACAAAGTCAGTAGATATTAACAATGTGCCTCCTTTTCACCCCATCCCAAAGTTTTTCTCAGGGTCGACTAATATCAACTTTTAACCTGAATGTTTCGGCGGACGGTGTAAATATAGTCTTTTAAAATGTTATAGCTAAAAAGATAACTGCAACTATACACTATTACAAAGTCCACAAGCAAATCAAGTATTGCTTTTTAGGCGTTTGATTTTAAACAAGACTGACGGAACAAAAATACAATTATTTTGCAGTCTACAAAAATCATCATATCAGTGATCTGGAAGGTTTTTTTCACTATGGGCCCTGAGGGCCCCTCAAAAATAAATTCAATGGGCCATTTAAAAAAATAATGGGCCATGTTGTCAAATGAGTGGGCCATTTGAATTGACTTCTGTAAAAAAATAAAAAGTATCATTATTTTTTCATGTTTTGGAAAAGAGGTGTTGGTACTTATCTTTATGATTTTAAATAATATCATGGATATTGTTCCTGTGATTCTGTAAGTTCAATGAACATACAATAACTTCTTCCAAAACGGACAATATTAAAGATAACCTTTATTTACAATGTTTAAACTGTTACTGTTGCCTTGGCTTGTTCATGTTCATGTTTTTTTAACATTAAATTTGGGTCTTCGTCGATACCATACTCATTCCAGACGTTCCGCATTAGAGGACATTTCAGGAACGTCCTCTGCACTTCTTGTATTATTATTATTACTTCATCACGATGACAAGAATAACAGTAGAGAGTACCATTAATTGATAGAACAAAAAAAATAATTCGCTATAGTCATGTTTACAAAATGTCAAAACGAGCCAAAGACCAAAAATGACAAGGACAGTTAAGCGCCTTTTATTGAGACAAAAACTATATTCATAAAAAGACTTCAGGGGTTTTCAATCGAAATAATAGCAAGCTAAACTAAATTATAAGATTATATTAGAGTTAAATCTCGTCTGAGTCTCTAATAGCCAAATTTCACAAATGTAAAGTTGTTTATAGAAAATTATATCATGAATGATGGTTAATTACGTTTTTGGGTTATCAGTTAAACTGCATGGTTCTATTATTACCATAGGAAAACACCCGAGGCGTTAAACTGCATGGTTCTATAACCATAGGAAAACACCCGAGACATCCTAAAAATATATAGGTGCTCCTATGATTGGAGGAACATTATACAGTTGTGTACACAAACATGGCTGCACGGAACACGATCGGAAATCTATTTGACGACATCTAAACGTTTCGAAACGATGTGAAAAATATCGTGCGCCACGTGGGCGCTTACATTTGTCACTCTATGCGCCATTTCTGGTGAATATGCGCTATAGGCGCAGGGCGCACGTCCTTCCTGATCACTGAATTGGCATATAGTATATCAAAATAGACCATAATTGAGGGGGCGGGGCCAAATAATCTCCATGGCAATAAAATGTGCCAATACTACAATACAACTGCATACCGAATATCTTTGACCAGAGACATATATACATGCTTTGACCTACCACTAGTGGTTCACCATAAACTAGACCAAATTACAAACTTATACATTTTTGACGCCATCATTGCTGACACCAGAAACAGCATACCCTATGTCTCACTTTTTGACTCTGTCAAGCAAGAAAAATATGAATGATTTATTGATTGTTGGTGGTTGCTTAACGTATAGTGGCAAATATTTCATGCATGTTGAATATTTAGAATGAAAACAAGTCAACAACAAATATTGTTTCAAAAAGAGGCCATCCGGGATGATGGTCATGGTCAGTAAAGGATCCAGAGGGAGGGTCAGGAGTTGGAACCCCCTTCTGTTTGGACAATCAATGCATTTGAATGGGGACATTAAGTTGTCCCCCCCCCCAAAAAAAAAAAAGAAATCCCTTTATCCTGGGTTGGGACCTATTTTAAAAATTGCTGGAATCACACCTGATGGTAACTTGACACTTTCTACTACGAAAATTTACAGGATAAGACTCGAATTAACCATATTAGATAAAAACAGTTTACTTTTCTATGGAATAATATTTCAAATCGATTGGCACATCATACCGGTCAACTCGAATCGAAAATCCAGAGTTCAGTCCAATTCTTTGGTTGAACCAGAAACTTAATACAATAGCATTTAATATATATTAAAAGATAAAATCTTCTCTTCTTATCTTTATTATAAAATGTGTTAAACAGTTTGTATAAAGTGAATTACAAAAGTTTTCTACGAAACTGAAATTAACATTCCGATACTGTGTAACTTTTAAAACTTGACTATCTATACTGCGTAACAAAATATGCTAGGCCATATATTATTTATAAATTTAAAGAAAGAATACAACCTACCTTTTAGACGAAACTTTCAAATCAAATGTGTTAACAGCCGTTTAGGGCAACATTTTTATATCAAAATGGATCCTTCCACAAGAGTTGAAAGATTAGATCAATAGAAAATTCCCGCCAATAGTAGCCCACAATGCATGTGGTTCGATGAAGCGTGAAGGAAAGGTCTTTGGGGGTTTACCGAATAGAGAATAATTAATCATTTTAATTGGCAAAAAAATCAAGATAGAGAAAAATGGGCAAGCATTATAGAAAAAAGAGAATAATGGATTGTAAAAATGGATTCCGCTAAAACATAAACTGAACGCTAAGAAAATGGAAAATTAATTAAAGAATTGGTAAAATTTGTAAAATTAAATAATTTGATGAAAATATACCGATTACAGTAAAGAACATGAATAGCTGCAATTTCACCAAAAAATAATCAGGCAGATGAGAAGCAGAAGCAGAATAAAGAATAGGGTAAAATTATACTGATAACAAAAAAGAGCAATGTTCAGCCGGAATACAGCTACCAATTAATTATAGTTATAATGAGCTAATGTTTAAAAAAAGGTAAAAAAAAATCACAATGAAGGACCCGGCTTATTTAGTGGCGGGTCAGGAAATTGTCATAAGGGGGCCCAAAAGTGAATGCATTTTTTCTTGAAAAAAAAAAAGGCAGCAGGGACTCAAACAAAAAAGCAGGATGTTATTTATGTAAAAAAAGGCAGGATAAACTGAGACTAGGACAACATTTTCCAGCCTAGCCCCCTCCCCAATACAAATCAAATGATTGCTCCCTAGATTAGTATTAGCTAGCATACTGCAATTTCTGATAAAAAAAAGAATAGTTGGACTTTTTATAAAGCAAAGAGAGAGAATATATGTATGTTTTCCGCATCAACACCAAAAATATAGCCAGAAAGAAGTTCCATAAAGATAAAACATTTAATAGCATTTGTTTGAGCTTTATATTTCATCACAGGGTTGTCACAAAAGGAACGAATACTTATTGTTCAAATGTAAGAGATAAATTAGTCCTAATAAATGTGTCTGGACGGCAGAATTTTCACTAGTATTAAATGTCTATGGTGAAAGAATTTACTAGTATACTGTTAATTTGAGTCCCATATGTCAGTAATTATGTCCTCGGAACAATTTTCCTAGGAATTCATGTCCAGGTCATCAATATTTCTAAGTTAAAACGTCAGGGGCGGATCCTGAACCCCGATGTCTGGGGAAATATTATGCGAGTGTGAGTAGGTTTTTCTCGGGGCGGGGTGTCAGATCATCGTTTCTATATTTTAATATCTTTTATTTTTTTTCCTATTTCACTTTATTCTTTGTTTTCCTTTCAATTGATCTTTATTATATTCGTCCTAAACATGCATCAAATATTTGGCACTGGATGTTAAACAACCAACCAAGAAATCGATATTGTTATCCCCTCTTCATTATCTTATCATTAATGTTTTGCCTCGCTTCCAGACCTACTGTTTTGCACATTTTTTTTTCTAATATCTGTAAAACACCTTCATATCCTTATTCGTTGACCTATTCACAGCCTCAAACATGTACATGATAATTGAAATAAGAAAAATAAACAAATATAACTGTATGCTTGGGCTTTTAGTGAAATGTATAAGTCCCGGATTCTGTTATAAAGTAGAGCTTATGAAATTAAAATAGCATTTTATTAATGATTATACATTAGAAAATTTTAATTCATTTTTCATGGACGGGAAAAAAAAGGGGGGGGGGGGTAAAGAAATTGTCGATTTACCTTGAAAATAAAAGGTGAGGAAATACGACAATCTCTTTAAAAACAAATCCCTGTGCCCCCTGTCAATCCGCCACTGAAAACGTTCATGTCCTTTTTTACACTCAGAAAAGTGAAATTTAAAGATTTTTTTCTTGTTTCGACTTCGTCAAAATGATCTCCAATTTACGGCCAGTGCAGTCGTAAAAATGGAAGCCATTATAGGGACAAAACGCTACAAATTTTGCACTTGGAAACCGACAAATTTATCCACAAAGCGGCTATAACAATCCTTGCATGCAAGTAACGTTGTATTTTAAAAGACATTACTTATATCTACTAATTATTGAGCACTATTTAATTTACTTTTCTGACTTAAGTCAACTTCATTTTTTTTTATCCAATCGGTTCTCAGATGTAATTTTTGAAAGTTCAAAAGCATAAAAAAAAATCCAATAAAATATTTCGTGGAATGAATGGCAGACTAAACATTTTCAGAGGTTGAAGACTTGCAACCCATGAA
>NW_027268243.1:0-20424 GCF_963676685.1 Mytilus edulis
TTGATTGATTGGTTGGTTGGTTGGTTGATTAAACACGTTTGATAGGGTCACTTAGAACAAGGGAAAAAAAAACCTCAAGAGACCTTGCATCCCGTATTAAACGCATGACACGGAAACATACATTAAGTGATTGATTGGTTGGTTAAACACGTTAGTTAAACATGTTGATTGAACACGTTGGTTAAACACGTTGGCTGGTTAAACACGTTGGAGAGGCTCAATTTAAACAAGCGAAAAAAAAACATCTTGGATCCCGTATTTAACACATGAAACGGAAACATGCATTGATTGGTTGATTGGTTGGTTGGTTGGTTGGTTGGTTGGTTAAACACGTTGGTTAAACATGTTGGTTAAACACGTTGGTTAAACACGTTGGCTGGTTAAACACGTTTGATAGGCTCAATTTAAACAAGCGAAAAAAAAACATCTTGGATCCCGTATTTAACACATAAAACGGAAACATGCATTGATTTATTGGTTGGTTGGTTGGTTGGTTGGTTGGTTGGTTGGTTGGTTGATTAAACACGTTGGTTAAACATGCTGGTTAAACACGTAGTTTAAACACGTTTGATAGGCTCAATTTTAACAAGCGAAAAAGAAACATCTTGGATCCCGTATTTAACACATGAAACGGAAACATGCATTGATTGGTTGATTGGTTGGTTGGTTAAACACGTTGGTTAAACATGTTGGTTAAACATGTTGGTTAAACACGTTGGCTGGTAAAACACGTTAGATAGGGCTCAATTTAAACAAGCGAAAAAAAACATCTTGGATCCCGTATTTAACACATTAAACGGAAACATGCATTGATTGATTGATTGGTTGGTTGGTTGGTTGGTTGGTTGGTTGGTTGGTTGGTTAAACACGTTGGTTAAACACGTTGGCTGGTTAAACACGTTAGATAGGCTCAATTTAAACGAGCGAAAAAAAAACCATCTTGGATCCCGTATTTAACACATGAAACGGAAACATGCATTGATTTATTGGTTGGTTGGTTGGTTGGTTGATTGATTAAACACGTTTGTTAAACATGCTGGTTAAACACGTAGCTTAAACACGTTTGATAGGCTCAATTTTAACAAGCGAAAAAAACCCATCTTGGATCCCGTATTTTACACATGAAACGGAAACATGCATTGATCGGTTGATTGGTTGGTTGGTTGATTGGTTGGTTGGTTGGTTGGTTAAACATGTTGGTTAAACACGTTAGTTAAACACGTTGGCTGGTTAAACACGTTAGATAGGCTCAATTTAAACAAGCGAAAAAAAACATCTTGGATCCCGTATTTAAGACATGAAACGGAAACATGCATTGATTGGTTGGTTGGTTGGTTGGTTGGTTAAACATGTTGGTTAAACACGTTGGTTAAACACGTTGGCTGGTTAAACACGTTAGATAGGCTCAATTTAAACAAGCGAAAAAAAACATCTTGGATCCCGTATTTAACACATGAAACGGAAACATGCATTGATTGGTTGGTTGGTTAAACACGTTGGTTAAACATGTTGGTTAAACACGTTGGTTAAACACGTTGGCTGGTTAAACACGTTAGATAGGCTCAATTTAAACGAGCGAAAAAAAACCCATCTTGGATCCCGTATTTAACACATGAAACGGAAACATGCATTGATTGATTGATTGGTTGGTTGGTTGGTTGGTTGGTTGGTTGGTTGGTTGGTTGGTTGGTTGGTTGGTTGGTTGGTTGGTTGGTTAAACACGTTGGTTAAACATGTTGGTTAAACACGTTTGATAGGCTCAATTAAAACAAGCGGAAAAAAAGAGACCTTGAATCCCGTATCAAACACATGAAACGGAAACATTGATTGATTGATTGATTGATTGATTGATTGATTGATTGATTGGTTGGTTGGTTGGTTGGTTGATTGATTGGTTGGTTGGTTGGTTGGTTGGTTGGTTGGTTGGTTGGTTGGTTGGTTGGTTGGTTGAAATTCAAACACTCATAAAACTGTTTAAATAGTGCCAAAACCACATAATTTGATGACCTTGACCTTTGACCTTGTGACCTTCGTCAAGGTCATTGCTCCACAAGGTCATTGCAAAAGACCCTATGGGTCAAGGACCTTTTGTTTAAGAGTTTTGCCTAAAAATGGCTTTTTAAAAACCATCGATGGGAGTTATGTCCCTTATATGATGAAAAAATCAATATAGTCATAATGTAAAAAAGTTGCCCCTTACAGTACCAAGCATTTTTCACTGCTTAATTTTTTTGTATCTATAACCGTTCAAGAATTATAGGGAAATGAAAAACTTATAAAAATCTAAAATATGACCTTGACCTTTGACCTTGACCTAATTTTCTAAGTTAGGACCCAGGGGACTCAAATAAAAACATTCCAGGGTTATACGGTTAACGGTTTAGGAGTTTAAAAAACATACCGACAAATTTATTCCGTAAAGGTAGATAACTCCTATAAAATTTCATCAAATCGCTTCGATTCAAATACGCCAAAAATTACTGAGGATGTAACGAACAGTTTGTAAAAAGAATTTTGTCGCTTTCTTATTTTGTTACGAAGGAGATGCACACAGAGGATAAACAGTGAAAAGGGAGATAACTCTTACATAGAAAATGGTTCGCCTTAGCAGGGTGAAATTTAAAAGCGCATAAACTATACGATACCATATGGGAAATATCTAAGCGACATATTGCGAAACAAACATTTTGCGCAAGAACAAAATTTGGCGGAAGAAAAAAAAAAAAAAAAATAATAATAATAATAATAATAATAATCAGAACAAATACAATAAGTCTTTTCACAAAAAAGTGAAAAGACTTAATAATAAATATAAAGCAATTGTTTTGAAAACAATTGTTAGGCAGTCTTTCCCCTCTGATGAATGGACAATTGATTTTTTTGATTTATTGATTTGGAAAAAGGGGGGGGGGGGGGGGGGGGGGGTATTTGTTTGTTTGTTTGTTTTTGTAAAGGGTCTATATTATTTAGTTACCGGAGAAGTTTCATGTTTAGTTTGGAAAGTTTTTCTTTTATTTTAGATACAGCGCGCGCGCAAGATTGAAGAGACATCACGTGACGCGGGTTTATATTAAGAAAAACTTAGTCTTTTTATTTCTCTTTAGGTCGGGACGTTAAACAGGCAACATGTATAGAGATGGAATGCACACAATGTAATTTCTTTTGTCATTGTAGGAAATTGACATTTTGATGAAAGTTCACAAGCAGTGCATGTTTTGGATTTAATTGAATCGGTGTAACTTTAAAACACATTTATTGATTATTTTTTGATGATGTCCATTTTTCAGCACCTGTTTGTAACACAGATTAGTATTTCAATCTCGGAGCGGACATTTTATTGTAGGTTTTTACTGAGATTGACGGACCTAGCAAGCGATTTTTACTGCATTGCCATTTCTTTTTTCTAGGAAAAGTCTTGAGAGATATCTGCAAAAAGTTTTTTTATGAACCTTCAGTACATGTATGCCCTGCTGACTGCAAATTTTCAGGTCGATTGGACTTGTAGTTTCAGAGAATATGTGGATTTTTTTTTCAGAAGAGACGTAAGAACAATAATAAAATAAAAATTTTCTTGAATAATTGAGAGTTTGTTCCTTCAATAAACTGTCATAAATAAACAGTCATACATATTGATTGATTGATTAGTTGGTTGATTGATTGGTTGGTTGGTTGGTTGATTAAACACGTTTGATAGGGTCACTTAGAACAAGGGAAAAAAAACCTCAAGAGACCTTGCATCCCGTATTAAACGCATGACACGGAAACATACATTAAGTGATTGATTGGTTGGTTAAACACGTTAGTTAAACATGTTGATTGAACACGTTGGTTAAACACGTTGGCTGGTTAAACACGTTGGAGAGGCTCAATTTAAACAAGCGAAAAAAAAACATCTTGGATCCCGTATTTAACACATGAAACGGAAACATGCATTGATTGGTTGATTGGTTGGTTGGTTGGTTGGTTGGTTGGTTAAACACGTTGGTTAAACATGTTGGTTAAACACGTTGGTTAAACACGTTGGCTGGTTAAACACGTTTGATAGGCTCAATTTAAACAAGCGAAAAAAAAACATCTTGGATCCCGTATTTAACACATAAAACGGAAACATGCATTGATTTATTGGTTGGTTGGTTGGTTGGTTGGTTGGTTGGTTGGTTGGTTGATTAAACACGTTGGTTAAACATGCTGGTTAAACACGTAGTTTAAACACGTTTGATAGGCTCAATTTTAACAAGCGAAAAAGAAACATCTTGGATCCCGTATTTAACACATGAAACGGAAACATGCATTGATTGGTTGATTGGTTGGTTGGTTAAACACGTTGGTTAAACATGTTGGTTAAACATGTTGGTTAAACACGTTGGCTGGTAAAACACGTTAGATAGGCTCAATTTAAACAAGCGAAAAAAAACATCTTGGATCCCGTATTTAACACATTAAACGGAAACATGCATGATTGATTGATTGGTTGGTTGGTTGGTTGGTTGGTTGGTTGGTTGGTTGGTTAAACACGTTGGTTAAACACGTTGGCTGGTTAAACACGTTAGATAGGCTCAATTTAAACGAGCGAAAAAAAACCATCTTGGATCCCGTATTTAACACATGAAACGGAAACATGCATTGATTTATTGGTTGGTTGGTTGGTTGGTTGATTGATTAAACACGTTTGTTAAACATGCTGGTTAAACACGTAGCTTAAACACGTTTGATAGGCTCAATTTTAACAAGCGAAAAAAACCCATCTTGGATCCCGTATTTTACACATGAAACGGAAACATGCATTGATCGGTTGATTGGTTGGTTGGTTGATTGGTTGGTTGGTTGGTTGGTTAAACATGTTGGTTAAACACGTTAGTTAAACACGTTGGCTGGTTAAACACGTTAGATAGGCTCAATTTAAACAAGCGAAAAAAAACATCTTGGATCCCGTATTTAAGACATGAAACGGAAACATGCATTGATTGGTTGGTTGGTTGGTTGGTTGGTTAAACATGTTGGTTAAACACGTTGGTTAAACACGTTGGCTGGTTAAACACGTTAGATAGGCTCAATTTAAACAAGCGAAAAAAAACATCTTGGATCCCGTATTTAACACATGAAACGGAAACATGCATTGATTGGTTGGTTGGTTAAACACGTTGGTTAAACATGTTGGTTAAACACGTTGGTTAAACACGTTGGCTGGTTAAACACGTTAGATAGGCTCAATTTAAACGAGCGAAAAAAAACCCATCTTGGATCCCGTATTTAACACATGAAACGGAAACATGCATTGATTGATTGATTGGTTGGTTGGTTGGTTGGTTGGTTGGTTGGTTGGTTGGTTGGTTGGTTGGTTGGTTGGTTGGTTGGTTGGTTAAACACGTTGGTTAAACATGTTGGTTAAACACGTTTGATAGGCTCAATTAAAACAAGCGGAAAAAAAAGAGACCTTGAATCCCGTATCAAACACATGAAACGGAAACATTGATTGATTGATTGATTGATTGATTGATTGATTGATTGATTGGTTGGTTGGTTGGTTGGTTGATTGATTGGTTGGTTGGTTGGTTGGTTGGTTGGTTGGTTGGTTGGTTGGTTGGTTGGTTGGTTGAAATTCAAACACTCATAAAACTGTTTAAATAGTGCCAAAACCACATAATTTGATGACCTTGACCTTTGACCTTGTGACCTTCGTCAAGGTCATTGCTCCACAAGGTCATTGCAAAAGACCCTATGGGTCAAGGACCTTTTGTTTAAGAGTTTTGCCTAAAAATGGCTTTTTAAAAACCATC
Organism: Mytilus edulis; assembly: GCF_963676685.1. Taxonomy (NCBI): domain Eukaryota; kingdom Metazoa; phylum Mollusca; class Bivalvia; order Mytilida; family Mytilidae; genus Mytilus; species Mytilus edulis. The sequence continues at coordinate 5,778 of NW_027268243.1, forward strand.
GATGGGAGTTATGTCCCTTATATGATGAAAAAATCAATATAGTCATAATGTAAAAAAGTTGCCCCTTACAGTACCAAGCATTTTTCACTGCTTAATTTTTTTGTATCTATAACCGTTCAAGAATTATAGGGAAATGAAAAACTTATAAAAATCTAAAATATGACCTTGACCTTTGACCTTGACCTAATTTTCTAAGTTAGGACCCAGGGGACTCAAATAAAAACATTCCAGGGTTATACGGTTAACGGTTTAGGAGTTTAAAAAACATACCGACAAATTTATTCCGTAAAGGTAGATAACTCCTATAAAATTTCATCAAATCGCTTCGATTCAAATACGCAAAAATTACTGAGGATGTAACGAACAGTTTGTAAAAAGAATTTTGTCGCTTTCTTATTTTGTTACGAAGGAGATGCACACAGAGGATAAACAGTGAAAAGGGAGATAACTCTTACATAGAAAATGGTTCGCCTTAGCAGGGTGAAATTTAAAAGCGCATAAACTATACGATACCATATGGGAAATATCTAAGCGACATATTGCGAAACAAACATTTTGCGCAAGAACAAAATTTGGCGGAAGAAAAAAAAAAAAAAATAATAATAATAATAATAATAATAATCAGAACAAATACAATAAGTCTTTTCACAAAAAAGTGAAAAGACTTAATAATAAATATAAAGCAATTGTTTTGAAAACAATTGTTAGCAGTCCTTTCCCCTCTGATGAATGGACAATTGATTTTTTTGATTTATTGATTTGGAAAAAGGGGGGGGGGGGGGGGGGGGGGTATTTGTTTGTTTGTTTGTTTTTGTAAAGGGTCTATATTATTTAGTTACCGGAGAAGTTTCATGTTTAGTTTGGAAAGTTTTTCTTTTATTTTAGATACAGCGCGCGCGCAAGATTGAAGAGACATCACGTGACGCGGGTTTATATTAAGAAAAACTTAGTCTTTTTATTTCTCTTTAGGTCGGGACGTTAAACAGGCAACATGTATAGAGATGGAATGCACACAATGTAATTTCTTTTGTCATTGTAGGAAATTGACATTTTGATGAAAGTTCACAAGCAGTGCATGTTTTGGATTTAATTGAATCGGTGTAACTTTAAAACACATTTATTGATTATTTTTTGATGATGTCCATTTTTCAGCACCTGTTTGTAACACAGATTAGTATTTCAATCTCGGAGCGGACATTTTATTGTAGGTTTTTACTGAGATTGACGGACCTAGCAAGCGATTTTTACTGCATTGCCATTTCTTTTTTCTAGGAAAAGTCTTGAGAGATATCTGCAAAAAGTTTTTTTATGAACCTTCAGTACATGTATGCCCTGCTGACTGCAAATTTTCAGGTCGATTGGACTTGTAGTTTCAGAGAATATGTGGATTTTTTTTTCAGAAGAGACGTAAGAACAATAATAAAATAAAAATTTTCTTGAATAATTGAGAGTTTGTTCCTTCAATAAACTGTCATAAATAAACAGTCATACATATTGATTGATTGATTAGTTGGTTGATTGATTGGTTGGTTGGTTGGTTGATTAAACACGTTTGATAGGGTCACTTAGAACAAGGGAAAAAAAACCTCAAGAGACCTTGCATCCCGTATTAAACGCATGACACGGAAACATACATTAAGTGATTGATTGGTTGGTTAAACACGTTAGTTAAACATGTTGATTGAACACGTTGGTTAAACACGTTGGCTGGTTAAACACGTTGGAGAGGCTCAATTTAAACAAGCGAAAAAAAAAACATCTTGGATCCCGTATTTAACACATGAAACGGAAACATGCATTGATTGGTTGATTGGTTGGTTGGTTGGTTGGTTGGTTGGTTAAACACGTTGGTTAAACATGTTGGTTAAACACGTTGGTTAAACACGTTGGCTGGTTAAACACGTTTGATAGGCTCAATTTAAACAAGCGAAAAAAAAACATCTTGGATCCCGTATTTAACACATAAAACGGAAACATGCATTGATTTATTGGTTGGTTGGTTGGTTGGTTGGTTGGTTGGTTGGTTGGTTGATTAAACACGTTGGTTAAACATGCTGGTTAAACACGTAGTTTAAACACGTTTGATAGGCTCAATTTTAACAAGCGAAAAAGAAACATCTTGGATCCCGTATTTAACACATGAAACGGAAACATGCATTGATTGGTTGATTGGTTGGTTGGTTAAACACGTTGGTTAAACATGTTGGTTAAACATGTTGGTTAAACACGTTGGCTGGTAAAACACGTTAGATAGGCTCAATTTAAACAAGCGAAAAAAAACATCTTGGATCCCGTATTTAACACATTAAACGGAAACATGCATTGATTGATTGATTGGTTGGTTGGTTGGTTGGTTGGTTGGTTGGTTGGTTGGTTAAACACGTTGGTTAAACACGTTGGCTGGTTAAACACGTTAGATAGGCTCAATTTAAACGAGCGAAAAAAAAACCATCTTGGATCCCGTATTTAACACATGAAACGGAAACATGCATTGATTTATTGGTTGGTTGGTTGGTTGGTTGATTGATTAAACACGTTTGTTAAACATGCTGGTTAAACACGTAGCTTAAACACGTTTGATAGGCTCAATTTTAACAAGCGAAAAAAACCCATCTTGGATCCCGTATTTTACACATGAAACGGAAACATGCATTGATCGGTTGATTGGTTGGTTGGTTGATTGGTTGGTTGGTTGGTTGGTTAAACATGTTGGTTAAACACGTTAGTTAAACACGTTGGCTGGTTAAACACGTTAGATAGGCTCAATTTAAACAAGCGAAAAAAAACATCTTGGATCCCGTATTTAAGACATGAAACGGAAACATGCATTGATTGGTTGGTTGGTTGGTTGGTTGGTTAAACATGTTGGTTAAACACGTTGGTTAAACACGTTGGCTGGTTAAACACGTTAGATAGGCTCAATTTAAACAAGCGAAAAAAAACATCTTGGATCCCGTATTTAACACATGAAACGGAAACATGCATTGATTGGTTGGTTGGTTAAACACGTTGGTTAAACATGTTGGTTAAACACGTTGGTTAAACACGTTGGCTGGTTAAACACGTTAGATAGGCTCAATTTAAACGAGCGAAAAAAAACCCATCTTGGATCCCGTATTTAACACATGAAACGGAAACATGCATTGATTGATTGATTGGTTGGTTGGTTGGTTGGTTGGTTGGTTGGTTGGTTGGTTGGTTGGTTGGTTGGTTGGTTGGTTGGTTGGTTAAACACGTTGGTTAAACATGTTGGTTAAACACGTTTGATAGGCTCAATTAAAACAAGCGGAAAAAAAGAGACCTTGAATCCCGTATCAAACACATGAAACGGAAACATTGATTGATTGATTGATTGATTGATTGATTGATTGATTGATTGGTTGGTTGGTTGGTTGGTTGATTGATTGGTTGGTTGGTTGGTTGGTTGGTTGGTTGGTTGGTTGGTTGGTTGGTTGGTTGGTTGAAATTCAAACACTCATAAAACTGTTTAAATAGTGCCAAAACCACATAATTTGATGACCTTGACCTTTGACCTTGTGACCTTCGTCAAGGTCATTGCTCCACAAGGTCATTGCAAAAGACCCTATGGGTCAAGGACCTTTTGTTTAAGAGTTTTGCCTAAAAATGGCTTTTTAAAAACCATCGATGGGAGTTATGTCCCTTATATGATGAAAAAATCAATATAGTCATAATGTAAAAAAGTTGCCCCTTACAGTACCAAGCATTTTTCACTGCTTAATTTTTTTGTATCTATAACCGTTCAAGAATTATAGGGAAATGAAAAACTTATAAAAATCTAAAATATGACCTTGACCTTTGACCTTGACCTAATTTTCTAAGTTAGGACCCAGGGGACTCAAATAAAAACATTCCAGGGTTATACGGTTAACGGTTTAGGAGTTTAAAAAACATACCGACAAATTTATTCCGTAAAGGTAGATAACTCCTATAAAATTTCATCAAATCGCTTCGATTCAAATACGCCAAAAATTACTGAGGATGTAACGAACAGTTTGTAAAAAGAATTTTGTCGCTTTCTTATTTTGTTACGAAGGAGATGCACACAGAGGATAAACAGTGAAAAGGGAGATAACTCTTACATAGAAAATGGTTCGCCTTAGCAGGGTGAAATTTAAAAGCGCATAAACTATACGATACCATATGGGAAATATCTAAGCGACATATTGCGAAACAAACATTTTGCGCAAGAACAAAATTTGGCGGAAGAAAAAAAAAAAAAAAATAATAATAATAATAATAATAATAATCAGAACAAATACAATAAGTCTTTTCACAAAAAAGTGAAAAGACTTAATAATAAATATAAAGCAATTGTTTTGAAAACAATTGTTAGGCAGTCTTTCCCCTCTGATGAATGGACAATTGATTTTTTTGATTTATTGATTTGGAAAAAGGGGGGGGGGGGGGGGGGTATTTGTTTGTTTGTTTGTTTTTGTAAAGGGTCTATATTATTTAGTTACCGGAGAAGTTTCATGTTTAGTTTGGAAAGTTTTTCTTTTATTTTAGATACAGCGCGCGCGCAAGATTGAAGAGACATCACGTGACGCGGGTTTATATTAAGAAAAACTTAGTCTTTTTATTTCTCTTTAGGTCGGGACGTTAAACAGGCAACATGTATAGAGATGGAATGCACACAATGTAATTTCTTTTGTCATTGTAGGAAATTGACATTTTGATGAAAGTTCACAAGCAGTGCATGTTTTGGATTTAATTGAATCGGTGTAACTTTAAAACACATTTATTGATTATTTTTTGATGATGTCCATTTTTCAGCACCTGTTTGTAACACAGATTAGTATTTCAATCTCGGAGCGGACATTTTATTGTAGGTTTTTACTGAGATTGACGGACCTAGCAAGCGATTTTTACTGCATTGCCATTTCTTTTTTCTAGGAAAAGTCTTGAGAGATATCTGCAAAAAGTTTTTTTATGAACCTTCAGTACATGTATGCCCTGCTGACTGCAAATTTTCAGGTCGATTGGACTTGTAGTTTCAGAGAATATGTGGATTTTTTTTTCAGAAGAGACGTAAGAACAATAATAAAATAAAAATTTTCTTGAATAATTGAGAGTTTGTTCCTTCAATAAACTGTCATAAATAAACAGTCATACATATTGATTGATTGATTAGTTGGTTGATTGATTGGTTGGTTGGTTGGTTGATTAAACACGTTTGATAGGGTCACTTAGAACAAGGGAAAAAAAACCTCAAGAGACCTTGCATCCCGTATTAAACGCATGACACGGAAACATACATTAAGTGATTGATTGGTTGGTTAAACACGTTAGTTAAACATGTTGATTGAACACGTTGGTTAAACACGTTGGCTGGTTAAACACGTTGGAGAGGCTCAATTTAAACAAGCGAAAAAAAAACATCTTGGATCCCGTATTTAACACATGAAACGGAAACATGCATTGATTGGTTGATTGGTTGGTTGGTTGGTTGGTTGGTTGGTTAAACACGTTGGTTAAACATGTTGGTTAAACACGTTGGTTAAACACGTTGGCTGGTTAAACACGTTTGATAGGCTCAATTTAAACAAGCGAAAAAAAAACATCTTGGATCCCGTATTTAACACATAAAACGGAAACATGCATTGATTTATTGGTTGGTTGGTTGGTTGGTTGGTTGGTTGGTTGGTTGATTAAACACGTTGGTTAAACATGCTGGTTAAACACGTAGTTTAAACACGTTTGATAGGCTCAATTTTAACAAGCGAAAAAGAAACATCTTGGATCCCGTATTTAACACATGAAACGGAAACATGCATTGATTGGTTGATTGGTTGGTTGGTTAAACACGTTGGTTAAACATGTTGGTTAAACATGTTGGTTAAACACGTTGGCTGGTAAAACACGTTAGATAGGCTCAATTTAAACAAGCGAAAAAAAACATCTTGGATCCCGTATTTAACACATTAAACGGAAACATGCATTGATTGATTGATTGGTTGGTTGGTTGGTTGGTTGGTTGGTTGGTTGGTTGGTTAAACACGTTGGTTAAACACGTTGGCTGGTTAAACACGTTAGATAGGCTCAATTTAAACGAGCGAAAAAAAAACCATCTTGGATCCCGTATTTAACACATGAAACGGAAACATGCATTGATTTATTGGTTGGTTGGTTGGTTGGTTGATTGATTAAACACGTTTGTTAAACATGCTGGTTAAACACGTAGCTTAAACACGTTTGATAGGCTCAATTTTAACAAGCGAAAAAAACCCATCTTGGATCCCGTATTTTACACATGAAACGGAAACATGCATTGATCGGTTGATTGGTTGGTTGGTTGATTGGTTGGTTGGTTGGTTGGTTAAACATGTTGGTTAAACACGTTAGTTAAACACGTTGGCTGGTTAAACACGTTAGATAGGCTCAATTTAAACAAGCGAAAAAAAACATCTTGGATCCCGTATTTAAGACATGAAACGGAAACATGCATTGATTGGTTGGTTGGTTGGTTGGTTGGTTAAACATGTTGGTTAAACACGTTGGTTAAACACGTTGGCTGGTTAAACACGTTAGATAGGCTCAATTTAAACAAGCGAAAAAAAACATCTTGGATCCCGTATTTAACACATGAAACGGAAACATGCATTGATTGGTTGGTTGGTTAAACACGTTGGTTAAACATGTTGGTTAAACACGTTGGTTAAACACGTTGGCTGGTTAAACACGTTAGATAGGCTCAATTTAAACGAGCGAAAAAAAACCCATCTTGGATCCCGTATTTAACACATGAAACGGAAACATGCATTGATTGATTGATTGGTTGGTTGGTTGGTTGGTTGGTTGGTTGGTTGGTTGGTTGGTTGGTTGGTTGGTTGGTTGGTTGGTTGGTTGGTTAAACACGTTGGTTAAACATGTTGGTTAAACACGTTTGATAGGCTCAATTAAAACAAGCGGAAAAAAAGAGACCTTGAATCCCGTATCAAACACATGAAACGGAAACATTGATTGATTGATTGATTGATTGATTGATTGATTGATTGATTGGTTGGTTGGTTGGTTGGTTGATTGATTGGTTGGTTGGTTGGTTGGTTGGTTGGTTGGTTGGTTGGTTGGTTGGTTGGTTGGTTGAAATTCAAACACTCATAAAACTGTTTAAATAGTGCCAAAACCACATAATTTGATGACCTTGACCTTTGACCTTGTGACCTTCGTCAAGGTCATTGCTCCACAAGGTCATTGCAAAAGACCCTATGGGTCAAGGACCTTTTGTTTAAGAGTTTTGCCTAAAAATGGCTTTTTAAAAACCATCGATGGGAGTTATGTCCCTTATATGATGAAAAAATCAATATAGTCATAATGTAAAAAAGTTGCCCCTTACAGTACCAAGCATTTTTCACTGCTTAATTTTTTTGTATCTATAACCGTTCAAGAATTATAGGGAAATGAAAAACTTATAAAAATCTAAAATATGACCTTGACCTTTGACCTTGACCTAATTTTCTAAGTTAGGACCCAGGGGACTCAAATAAAAACATTCCAGGGTTATACGGTTAACGGTTTAGGAGTTTAAAAAACATACCGACAAATTTATTCCGTAAAGGTAGATAACTCCTATAAAATTTCATCAAATCGCTTCGATTCAAATACGCCAAAAATTACTGAGGATGTAACGAACAGTTTGTAAAAAGAATTTTGTCGCTTTCTTATTTTGTTACGAAGGAGATGCACACAGAGGATAAACAGTGAAAAGGGAGATAACTCTTACATAGAAAATGGTTCGCCTTAGCAGGGTGAAATTTAAAAGCGCATAAACTATACGATACCATATGGGAAATATCTAAGCGACATATTGCGAAACAAACATTTTGCGCAAGAACAAAATTTGGCGGAAGAAAAAAAAAAAAAAAATAATAATAATAATAATAATAATAATCAGAACAAATACAATAAGTCTTTTCACAAAAAAGTGAAAAGACTTAATAATAAATATAAAGCAATTGTTTTGAAAACAATTGTTAGGCAGTCTTTCCCCTCTGATGAATGGACAATTGATTTTTTTGATTTATTGATTTGGAAAAAGGGGGGGGGGGGGGGGGGTATTTGTTTGTTTGTTTGTTTTTGTAAAGGGTCTATATTATTTAGTTACCGGAGAAGTTTCATGTTTAGTTTGGAAAGTTTTTCTTTTATTTTAGATACAGCGCGCGCGCAAGATTGAAGAGACATCACGTGACGCGGGTTTATATTAAGAAAAACTTAGTCTTTTTATTTCTCTTTAGGTCGGGACGTTAAACAGGCAACATGTATAGAGATGGAATGCACACAATGTAATTTCTTTTGTCATTGTAGGAAATTGACATTTTGATGAAAGTTCACAAGCAGTGCATGTTTTGGATTTAATTGAATCGGTGTAACTTTAAAACACATTTATTGATTATTTTTTGATGATGTCCATTTTTCAGCACCTGTTTGTAACACAGATTAGTATTTCAATCTCGGAGCGGACATTTTATTGTAGGTTTTTACTGAGATTGACGGACCTAGCAAGCGATTTTTACTGCATTGCCATTTCTTTTTTCTAGGAAAAGTCTTGAGAGATATCTGCAAAAAGTTTTTTTATGAACCTTCAGTACATGTATGCCCTGCTGACTGCAAATTTTCAGGTCGATTGGACTTGTAGTTTCAGAGAATATGTGGATTTTTTTTTCAGAAGAGACGTAAGAACAATAATAAAATAAAAATTTTCTTGAATAATTGAGAGTTTGTTCCTTCAATAAACTGTCATAAATAAACAGTCATACATATTGATTGATTGATTAGTTGGTTGATTGATTGGTTGGTTGGTTGGTTGATTAAACACGTTTGATAGGGTCACTTAGAACAAGGGAAAAAAAACCTCAAGAGACCTTGCATCCCGTATTAAACGCATGACACGGAAACATACATTAAGTGATTGATTGGTTGGTTAAACACGTTAGTTAAACATGTTGATTGAACACGTTGGTTAAACACGTTGGCTGGTTAAACACGTTGGAGAGGCTCAATTTAAACAAGCGAAAAAAAAACATCTTGGATCCCGTATTTAACACATGAAACGGAAACATGCATTGATTGGTTGATTGGTTGGTTGGTTGGTTGGTTGGTTGGTTAAACACGTTGGTTAAACATGTTGGTTAAACACGTTGGTTAAACACGTTGGCTGGTTAAACACGTTTGATAGGCTCAATTTAAACAAGCGAAAAAAAAACATCTTGGATCCCGTATTTAACACATAAAACGGAAACATGCATTGATTTATTGGTTGGTTGGTTGGTTGGTTGGTTGGTTGGTTGGTTGATTAAACACGTTGGTTAAACATGCTGGTTAAACACGTAGTTTAAACACGTTTGATAGGCTCAATTTTAACAAGCGAAAAAGAAACATCTTGGATCCCGTATTTAACACATGAAACGGAAACATGCATTGATTGGTTGATTGGTTGGTTGGTTAAACACGTTGGTTAAACATGTTGGTTAAACATGTTGGTTAAACACGTTGGCTGGTAAAACACGTTAGATAGGCTCAATTTAAACAAGCGAAAAAAAACATCTTGGATCCCGTATTTAACACATTAAACGGAAACATGCATTGATTGATTGATTGGTTGGTTGGTTGGTTGGTTGGTTGGTTGGTTGGTTGGTTAAACACGTTGGTTAAACACGTTGGCTGGTTAAACACGTTAGATAGGCTCAATTTAAACGAGCGAAAAAAAAACCATCTTGGATCCCGTATTTAACACATGAAACGGAAACATGCATTGATTTATTGGTTGGTTGGTTGGTTGGTTGATTGATTAAACACGTTTGTTAAACATGCTGGTTAAACACGTAGCTTAAACACGTTTGATAGGCTCAATTTTAACAAGCGAAAAAAACCCATCTTGGATCCCGTATTTTACACATGAAACGGAAACATGCATTGATCGGTTGATTGGTTGGTTGGTTGATTGGTTGGTTGGTTGGTTGGTTAAACATGTTGGTTAAACACGTTAGTTAAACACGTTGGCTGGTTAAACACGTTAGATAGGCTCAATTTAAACAAGCGAAAAAAAACATCTTGGATCCCGTATTTAAGACATGAAACGGAAACATGCATTGATTGGTTGGTTGGTTGGTTGGTTGGTTAAACATGTTGGTTAAACACGTTGGTTAAACACGTTGGCTGGTTAAACACGTTAGATAGGCTCAATTTAAACAAGCGAAAAAAAACATCTTGGATCCCGTATTTAACACATGAAACGGAAACATGCATTGATTGGTTGGTTGGTTAAACACGTTGGTTAAACATGTTGGTTAAACACGTTGGTTAAACACGTTGGCTGGTTAAACACGTTAGATAGGCTCAATTTAAACGAGCGAAAAAAAACCCATCTTGGATCCCGTATTTAACACATGAAACGGAAACATGCATTGATTGATTGATTGGTTGGTTGGTTGGTTGGTTGGTTGGTTGGTTGGTTGGTTGGTTGGTTGGTTGGTTGGTTGGTTGGTTGGTTAAACACGTTGGTTAAACATGTTGGTTAAACACGTTTGATAGGCTCAATTAAAACAAGCGGAAAAAAAGAGACCTTGAATCCCGTATCAAACACATGAAACGGAAACATTGATTGATTGATTGATTGATTGATTGATTGATTGATTGATTGGTTGGTTGGTTGGTTGGTTGATTGATTGGTTGGTTGGTTGGTTGGTTGGTTGGTTGGTTGGTTGGTTGGTTGGTTGGTTGGTTGAAATTCAAACACTCATAAAACTGTTTAAATAGTGCCAAAACCACATAATTTGATGACCTTGACCTTTGACCTTGTGACCTTCGTCAAGGTCATTGCTCCACAAGGTCATTGCAAAAGACCCTATGGGTCAAGGACCTTTTGTTTAAGAGTTTTGCCTAAAAATGGCTTTTTAAAAACCATCGATGGGAGTTATGTCCCTTATATGATGAAAAAATCAATATAGTCATAATGTAAAAAAGTTGCCCCTTACAGTACCAAGCATTTTTCACTGCTTAATTTTTTTGTATCTATAACCGTTCAAGAATTATAGGGAAATGAAAAACTTATAAAAATCTAAAATATGACCTTGACCTTTGACCTTGACCTAATTTTCTAAGTTAGGACCCAGGGGACTCAAATAAAAACATTCCAGGGTTATACGGTTAACGGTTTAGGAGTTTAAAAAACATACCGACAAATTTATTCCGTAAAGGTAGATAACTCCTATAAAATTTCATCAAATCGCTTCGATTCAAATACGCCAAAAATTACTGAGGATGTAACGAACAGTTTGTAAAAAGAATTTTGTCGCTTTCTTATTTTGTTACGAAGGAGATGCACACAGAGGATAAACAGTGAAAAGGGAGATAACTCTTACATAGAAAATGGTTCGCCTTAGCAGGGTGAAATTTAAAAGCGCATAAACTATACGATACCATATGGGAAATATCTAAGCGACATATTGCGAAACAAACATTTTGCGCAAGAACAAAATTTGGCGGAAGAAAAAAAAAAAAAAAATAATAATAATAATAATAATAATAATCAGAACAAATACAATAAGTCTTTTCACAAAAAAGTGAAAAGACTTAATAATAAATATAAAGCAATTGTTTTGAAAACAATTGTTAGGCAGTCTTTCCCCTCTGATGAATGGACAATTGATTTTTTTGATTTATTGATTTGGAAAAAGGGGGGGGGGGGGGGGGGGGGTATTTGTTTGTTTGTTTGTTTTTGTAAAGGGTCTATATTATTTAGTTACCGGAGAAGTTTCATGTTTAGTTTGGAAAGTTTTTCTTTTATTTTAGATACAGCGCGCGCGCAAGATTGAAGAGACATCACGTGACGCGGGTTTATATTAAGAAAAACTTAGTCTTTTTATTTCTCTTTAGGTCGGGACGTTAAACAGGCAACATGTATAGAGATGGAATGCACACAATGTAATTTCTTTTGTCATTGTAGGAAATTGACATTTTGATGAAAGTTCACAAGCAGTGCATGTTTTGGATTTAATTGAATCGGTGTAACTTTAAAACACATTTATTGATTATTTTTTGATGATGTCCATTTTTCAGCACCTGTTTGTAACACAGATTAGTATTTCAATCTCGGAGCGGACATTTTATTGTAGGTTTTTACTGAGATTGACGGACCTAGCAAGCGATTTTTACTGCATTGCCATTTCTTTTTTCTAGGAAAAGTCTTGAGAGATATCTGCAAAAAGTTTTTTTATGAACCTTCAGTACATGTATGCCCTGCTGACTGCAAATTTTCAGGTCGATTGGACTTGTAGTTTCAGAGAATATGTGGATTTTTTTTTCAGAAGAGACGTAAGAACAATAATAAAATAAAAATTTTCTTGAATAATTGAGAGTTTGTTCCTTCAATAAACTGTCATAAATAAACAGTCATACATATTGATTGATTGATTAGTTGGTTGATTGATTGGTTGGTTGGTTGGTTGATTAAACACGTTTGATAGGGTCACTTAGAACAAGGGAAAAAAAAACCTCAAGAGACCTTGCATCCCGTATTAAACGCATGACACGGAAACATACATTAAGTGATTGATTGGTTGGTTAAACACGTTAGTTAAACATGTTGATTGAACACGTTGGTTAAACACGTTGGCTGGTTAAACACGTTGGAGAGGCTCAATTTAAACAAGCGAAAAAAAAACATCTTGGATCCCGTATTTAACACATGAAACGGAAACATGCATTGATTGGTTGATTGGTTGGTTGGTTGGTTGGTTGGTTGGTTAAACACGTTGGTTAAACATGTTGGTTAAACACGTTGGTTAAACACGTTGGCTGGTTAAACACGTTTGATAGGCTCAATTTAAACAAGCGAAAAAAAAACATCTTGGATCCCGTATTTAACACATAAAACGGAAACATGCATTGATTTATTGGTTGGTTGGTTGGTTGGTTGGTTGGTTGGTTGGTTGGTTGATTAAACACGTTGGTTAAACATGCTGGTTAAACACGTAGTTTAAACACGTTTGATAGGCTCAATTTTAACAAGCGAAAAAGAAACATCTTGGATCCCGTATTTAACACATGAAACGGAAACATGCATTGATTGGTTGATTGGTTGGTTGGTTAAACACGTTGGTTAAACATGTTGGTTAAACATGTTGGTTAAACACGTTGGCTGGTAAAACACGTTAGATAGGCTCAATTTAAACAAGCGAAAAAAAAACATCTTGGATCCCGTATTTAACACATTAAACGGAAACATGCATTGATTGATTGATTGGTTGGTTGGTTGGTTGGTTGGTTGGTTGGTTGGTTGGTTAAACACGTTGGTTAAACACGTTGGCTGGTTAAACACGTTAGATAGGCTCAATTTAAACGAGCGAAAAAAAAACCATCTTGGATCCCGTATTTAACACATGAAACGGAAACATGCATTGATTTATTGGTTGGTTGGTTGGTTGGTTGATTGATTAAACACGTTTGTTAAACATGCTGGTTAAACACGTAGCTTAAACACGTTTGATAGGCTCAATTTTAACAAGCGAAAAAAACCCATCTTGGATCCCGTATTTTACACATGAAACGGAAACATGCATTGATCGGTTGATTGGTTGGTTGGTTGATTGGTTGGTTGGTTGGTTGGTTAAACATGTTGGTTAAACACGTTAGTTAAACACGTTGGCTGGTTAAACACGTTAGATAGGCTCAATTTAAACAAGCGAAAAAAAACATCTTGGATCCCGTATTTAAGACATGAAACGGAAACATGCATTGATTGGTTGGTTGGTTGGTTGGTTGGTTAAACATGTTGGTTAAACACGTTGGTTAAACACGTTGGCTGGTTAAACACGTTAGATAGGCTCAATTTAAACAAGCGAAAAAAACATCTTGGATCCCGTATTTAACACATGAAACGGAAACATGCATTGATTGGTTGGTTGGTTAAACACGTTGGTTAAACATGTTGGTTAAACACGTTGGTTAAACACGTTGGCTGGTTAAACACGTTAGATAGGCTCAATTTAAACGAGCGAAAAAAAACCCATCTTGGATCCCGTATTTAACACATGAAACGGAAACATGCATTGATTGATTGATTGGTTGGTTGGTTGGTTGGTTGGTTGGTTGGTTGGTTGGTTGGTTGGTTGGTTGGTTGGTTGGTTGGTTGGTTAAACACGTTGGTTAAACATGTTGGTTAAACACGTTTGATAGGCTCAATTAAAACAAGCGGAAAAAAAGAGACCTTGAATCCCGTATCAAACACATGAAACGGAAACATTGATTGATTGATTGATTGATTGATTGATTGATTGATTGATTGGTTGGTTGGTTGGTTGGTGATTGATTGGTTGGTTGGTTGGTTGGTTGGTTGGTTGGTTGGGTTGGTTGGTTGGTTGGTTGGTTGAAATTCAAACACTCATAAAACTGTTTAAATAGTGCCAAAACCACATAATTTGATGACCTTGACCTTTGACCTTGTGACCTTCGTCAAGGTCATTGCTCCACAAGGTCATTGCAAAAGACCCTATGGGTCAAGGACCTTTTGTTTAAGAGTTTTGCCTAAAAATGGCTTTTTAAAAACCATCGATGGGAGTTATGTCCCTTATATGATGAAAAAATCAATATAGTCATAATGTAAAAAAGTTGCCCCTTACAGTACCAAGCA
>NW_027268244.1:0-21474 GCF_963676685.1 Mytilus edulis
TGTCCCTTATATGATGAAAAAATCAATATAGTCATAATGTAAAAAAGTTGCCCCTTACAGTACCAAGCATTTTTCACTGCTTAATTTTTTTGTATCTATAACCGTTCAAGAATTATAGGGAAATGAAAAACTTATAAAAATCTAAAATATGACCTTGACCTTTGACCTTGACCTAATTTTCTAAGTTAGGACCCAGGGGACTCAAATAAAAACATTCCAGGGTTATACGGTTAACGGTTTAGGAGTTTAAAAAACATACCGACAAATTTATTCCGTAAAGGTAGATAACTCCTATAAAATTTCATCAAATCGCTTCGATTCAAATACGCCAAAAATTACTGAGGATGTAACGAACAGTTTGTAAAAAGAATTTTGTCGCTTTCTTATTTTGTTACGAAGGAGATGCACACAGAGGATAAACAGTGAAAAGGGAGATAACTCTTACATAGAAAATGGTTCGCCTTAGCAGGGTGAAATTTAAAAGCGCATAAACTATACGATACCATATGGGAAATATCTAAGCGACATATTGCGAAACAAACATTTTGCGCAAGAACAAAATTTTGGCGGAAGAAAAAAAAAAAAAAATAATAATAATAATAATAATAATAATCAGAACAAATACAATAAGTCTTTTCACAAAAAAGTGAAAAGACTTAATAATAAATATAAAGCAATTGTTTTGAAAACAATTGTTAGGCAGTCTTTCCCCTCTGATGAATGGACAATTGATTTTTTTGATTTATTGATTTGGAAAAAGGGGGGGGGGGGGTATTTGTTTGTTTGTTTGTTTTTGTAAAGGGTCTATATTATTTAGTTACCGGAGAAGTTTCATGTTTAGTTTGGAAAGTTTTTTTTTTATTTTAGATACAGCGCGCGCGCAAGATTGAAGAGACATCACGTGACGCGGGTTTATATTAAGAAAAACTTAGTCTTTTTATTTCTCTTTAGGTCGGGACGTTAAACAGGCAACATGTATAGAGATGGAATGCACACAATGTAATTTCTTTTGTCATTGTAGGAAATTGACATTTTGATGAAAGTTCACAAGCAGTGCATGTTTTGGATTTAATTGAATCGGTGTAACTTTAAAACACATTTATTGATTATTTTTTGATGATGTCCATTTTTCAGCACCTGTTTGTAACACAGATTAGTATTTCAATCTCGGAGCGGACATTTTATTGTAGGTTTTTACTGAGATTGACGGACCTAGCAAGCGATTTTTACTGCATTGCCATTTCTTTTTTCTAGGAAAAGTCTTGAGAGATATCTGCAAAAAGTTTTTTTATGAACCTTCAGTACATGTATGCCCTGCTGACTGCAAATTTTCAGGTCGATTGGACTTGTAGTTTCAGAGAATATGTGGATTTTTTTTTTCAGAAGAGACGTAAGAACAATAATAAAATAAAAATTTTCTTGAATAATTGAGAGTTTGTTCCTTCAATAAACTGTCATAAATAAACAGTCATACATATTGATTGATTGATTAGTTGGTTGATTGATTGGTTGGTTGGTTGGTTGATTAAACACGTTTGATAGGGTCACTTAGAACAAGGGAAAAAAAACCTCAAGAGACCTTGCATCCCGTATTAAACGCATGACACGGAAACATACATTAAGTGATTGATTGGTTGGTTAAACACGTTAGTTAAACATGTTGATTGAACACGTTGGTTAAACACGTTGGCTGGTTAAACACGTTGGAGAGGCTCAATTTAAACAAGCGAAAAAAAAACATCTTGGATCCCGTATTTAACACATGAAACGGAAACATGCATTGATTGGTTGATTGGTTGGTTGGTTGGTTGGTTGGTTAAACACGTTGGTTAAACATGTTGGTTAAACACGTTGGTTAAACACGTTGGCTGGTTAAACACGTTTGATAGGCTCAATTTAAACAAGCGAAAAAAAAACCATCTTGGATCCCGTATTTAACACATAAAACGGAAACATGCATTGATTTATTGGTTGGTTGGTTGGTTGGTTGGTTGGTTGGTTGGTTGGTTGGTTGGTTGATTAAACACGTTGGTTAAACATGCTGGTTAAACACGTAGTTTAAACACGTTTGATAGGCTCAATTTTAACAAGCGAAAAAGAAACATCTTGGATCCCGTATTTAACACATGAAACGGAAACATGCATTGATTGGTTGATTGGTTGGTTGGTTAAACACGTTGGTTAAACATGTTGGTTAAACATGTTGGTTAAACACGTTGGCTGGTAAAACACGTTAGATAGGCTCAATTTAAACAAGCGAAAAAAAACATCTTGGATCCCGTATTTAACACATTAAACGGAAACATGCATTGATTGATTGATTGGTTGGTTGGTTGGTTGGTTGGTTGGTTGGTTGGTTGGTTAAACACGTTGGTTAAACACGTTGGTTAAACACGTTGGCTGGTTAAACACGTTAGATAGGCTCAATTTAAACGAGCGAAAAAAAACCATCTTGGATCCCGTATTTAACACATGAAACGGAAACATGCATTGATTTATTGGTTGGTTGGTTGGTTGGTTGGTTGATTGATTAAACACGTTTGTTAAACATGCTGGTTAAACACGTAGCTTAAACACGTTTGATAGGCTCAATTTTAACAAGCGAAAAAAACCCATCTTGGATCCCGTATTTTACACATGAAACGGAAACATGCATTGATTGGTTGATTGGTTGGTTGGTTGATTGGTTGGTTGGTTGGTTGGTTGGTTAAACATGTTGGTTAAACACGTTAGTTAAACACGTTGGCTGGTTAAACACGTTAGATAGGCTCAATTTAAACAAGCGAAAAAAAACATCTTGGATCCCGTATTTAAGACATGAAACGGAAACATGCATTGATTGGTTGGTTGGTTGGTTGGTTGGTTAAACATGTTGGTTAAACACGTTGGTTAAACACGTTGGCTGGTTAAACACGTTAGATAGGCTCAATTTAAACAAGCGAAAAAAAACATCTTGGATCCCGTATTTAACACATGAAACGGAAACATGCATTGATTGGTTGGTTGGTTAAACACGTTGGTTAAACATGTTGGTTAAACACGTTGGTTAAACACGTTGGCTGGTTAAACACGTTAGATAGGCTCAATTTAAACGAGCGAAAAAAAAACCATCTTGGATCCCGTATTTAACACATGAAACGGAAACATGCATTGATTGATTGATTGGTTGGTTGGTTGGTTGGTTGGTTGGTTGGTTGGTTGGTTGGTTGGTTAAACATGTTGGTTAAACACGTTTGATAGGCTCAATTAAAACAAGCGGAAAAAAAAGAGACCTTGAATCCCGTATCAAACACATGAAACGGAAACATTGATTGATTGATTGATTGATTGATTGATTGATTGATTGATTGGTTGGTTGGTTGGTTGGTTGGTTGATTGATTGGTTGGTTGGTTGGTTGGTTGGTTGGTTGGTTGGTTGGTTCGTTGGTTGAAATTCAAACACTCATAAAACTGTTTAAATAGTGCCAAAACCACATAATTTGATGACCTTGACCTTTGACCTTGTGACCTTCGTCAAGGTCATTGCTCCACAAGGTCATTGCAAAAGACCCTATGGGTCAAGGACCTTTTGTTTAAGAGTTTTGCCTAAAAATGGCTTTTTAAAAACCATCGATGGGAGTTATGTCCCTTATATGATGAAAAAATCAATATAGTCATAATGTAAAAAAGTTGCCCCTTACAGTACCAAGCATTTTTCACTGCTTAATTTTTTTGTATCTATAACCGTTCAAGAATTATAGGGAAATGAAAAACTTATAAAAATCTAAAATATGACCTTGACCTTTGACCTTGACCTAATTTTCTAAGTTAGGACCCAGGGGACTCAAATAAAAACATTCCAGGGTTATACGGTTAACGGTTTAGGAGTTTAAAAAACATACCGACAAATTTATTCCGTAAAGGTAGATAACTCCTATAAAATTTCATCAAATCGCTTCGATTCAAATACGCCAAAAATTACTGAGGATGTAACGAACAGTTTGTAAAAAGAATTTTGTCGCTTTCTTATTTTGTTACGAAGGAGATGCACACAGAGGATAAACAGTGAAAAGGGAGATAACTCTTACATAGAAAATGGTTCGCCTTAGCAGGGTGAAATTTAAAAGCGCATAAACTATACGATACCATATGGGAAATATCTAAGCGACATATTGCGAAACAAACATTTTGCGCAAGAACAAAATTTGGCGGAAGAAAAAAAAAAAAAAATAATAATAATAATAATAATAATAATCAGAACAAATACAATAAGTCTTTTCACAAAAAAGTGAAAAGACTTAATAATAAATATAAAGCAATTGTTTTGAAAACAATTGTTAGGCAGTCTTTCCCCTCTGATGAATGGACAATTGATTTTTTTGATTTATTGATTTGGAAAAAGGGGGGGGGGGGGTATTTGTTTGTTTGTTTGTTTTTGTAAAGGGTCTATATTATTTAGTTACCGGAGAAGTTTCATGTTTAGTTTGGAAAGTTTTTTTTTTATTTTAGATACAGCGCGCGCGCAAGATTGAAGAGACATCACGTGACGCGGGTTTATATTAAGAAAAACTTAGTCTTTTTATTTCTCTTTAGGTCGGGACGTTAAACAGGCAACATGTATAGAGATGGAATGCACACAATGTAATTTCTTTTGTCATTGTAGGAAATTGACATTTTGATGAAAGTTCACAAGCAGTGCATTGTTTTGGATTTAATTGAATCGGTGTAACTTTAAAACACATTTATTGATTATTTTTTGATGATGTCCATTTTTCAGCACCTGTTTGTAACACAGATTAGTATTTCAATCTCGGAGCGGACATTTTATTGTAGGTTTTTACTGAGATTGACGGACCTAGCAAGCGATTTTTACTGCATTGCCATTTCTTTTTTCTAGGAAAAGTCTTGAGAGATATCTGCAAAAAGTTTTTTTATGAACCTTCAGTACATGTATGCCCTGCTGACTGCAAATTTTCAGGTCGATTGGACTTGTAGTTTCAGAGAATATGTGGATTTTTTTTTTCAGAAGAGACGTAAGAACAATAATAAAATAAAAATTTTCTTGAATAATTGAGAGTTTGTTCCTTCAATAAACTGTCATAAATAAACAGTCATACATATTGATTGATTGATTAGTTGGTTGATTGATTGGTTGGTTGGTTGGTTGATTAAACACGTTTGATAGGGTCACTTAGAACAAGGGAAAAAAACCTCAAGAGACCTTGCATCCCGTATTAAACGCATGACACGGAAACATACATTAAGTGATTGATTGGTTGGTTAAACACGTTAGTTAAACATGTTGATTGAACACGTTGGTTAAACACGTTGGCTGGTTAAACACGTTGGAGAGGCTCAATTTAAACAAGCGAAAAAAAAAACATCTTGGATCCCGTATTTAACACATGAAACGGAAACATGCATTGATTGGTTGATTGGTTGGTTGGTTGGTTGGTTGGTTAAACACGTTGGTTAAACATGTTGGTTAAACACGTTGGTTAAACACGTTGGCTGGTTAAACACGTTTGATAGGCTCAATTTAAACAAGCGAAAAAAAAACCATCTTGGATCCCGTATTTAACACATAAAACGGAAACATGCATTGATTTATTGGTTGGTTGGTTGGTTGGTTGGTTGGTTGGTTGGTTGGTTGGTTGGTTGATTAAACACGTTGGTTAAACATGCTGGTTAAACACGTAGTTTAAACACGTTTGATAGGCTCAATTTTAACAAGCGAAAAAGAAACATCTTGGATCCCGTATTTAACACATGAAACGGAAACATGCATTGATTGGTTGATTGGTTGGTTGGTTAAACACGTTGGTTAAACATGTTGGTTAAACATGTTGGTTAAACACGTTGGCTGGTAAAACACGTTAGATAGGCTCAATTTAAACAAGCGAAAAAAAACATCTTGGATCCCGTATTTAACACATTAAACGGAAACATGCATTGATTGATTGATTGGTTGGTTGGTTGGTTGGTTGGTTGGTTGGTTGGTTGGTTAAACACGTTGGTTAAACACGTTGGTTAAACACGTTGGCTGGTTAAACACGTTAGATAGGCTCAATTTAAACGAGCGAAAAAAAACCATCTTGGATCCCGTATTTAACACATGAAACGGAAACATGCATTGATTTATTGGTTGGTTGGTTGGTTGGTTGGTTGATTGATTAAACACGTTTGTTAAACATGCTGGTTAAACACGTAGCTTAAACACGTTTGATAGGCTCAATTTTAACAAGCGAAAAAAACCCATCTTGGATCCCGTATTTTACACATGAAACGGAAACATGCATTGATTGGTTGATTGGTTGGTTGGTTGATTGGTTGGTTGGTTGGTTGGTTGGTTAAACATGTTGGTTAAACACGTTAGTTAAACACGTTGGCTGGTTAAACACGTTAGATAGGCTCAATTTAAACAAGCGAAAAAAAACATCTTGGATCCCGTATTTAAGACATGAAACGGAAACATGCATTGATTGGTTGGTTGGTTGGTTGGTTGGTTAAACATGTTGGTTAAACACGTTGGTTAAACACGTTGGCTGGTTAAACACGTTAGATAGGCTCAATTTAAACAAGCGAAAAAAAACATCTTGGATCCCGTATTTAACACATGAAACGGAAACATGCATTGATTGGTTGGTTGGTTAAACACGTTGGTTAAACATGTTGGTTAAACACGTTGGTTAAACACGTTGGCTGGTTAAACACGTTAGATAGGCTCAATTTAAACGAGCGAAAAAAAAACCATCTTGATCCCGTATTTAACACATGAAACGGAAACATGCATTGATTGATTGATTGGTTGGTTGGTTGGTTGGTTGGTTGGTTGGTTGGTTGGTTGGTTGGTTAAACATGTTGGTTAAACACGTTTGATAGGCTCAATTAAAACAAGCGGAAAAAAAGAGACCTTGAATCCCGTATCAAACACATGAAACGGAAACATTGATTGATTGATTGATTGATTGATTGATTGATTGATTGATTGGTTGGTTGGTTGGTTGGTTGGTTGATTGATTGGTTGGTGGTTGGTTGGTTGGTTGGTTGGTTGGTTGGTTCGTTGGTTGAAATTCAAACACTCATAAAACTGTTTAAATAGTGCCAAAACCACATAATTTGATGACCTTGACCTTTGACCTTGTGACCTTCGTCAAGGTCATTGCTCCACAAGGTCATTGCAAAAGACCCTATGGGTCAAGGACCTTTTGTTTAAGAGTTTTGCCTAAAAATGGCTTTTAAAAACCATCGATGGGAGTTATGTCCCTTATATGATGAAAAAATCAATATAGTCATAATGTAAAAAAGTTGCCCCTTACAGTACCAAGCATTTTTCACTGCTTAATTTTTTTGTATCTATAACCGTTCAAGAATTATAGGGAAATGAAAAACTTATAAAAATCTAAAATATGACCTTGACCTTTGACCTTGACCTAATTTTCTAAGTTAGGACCCAGGGGACTCAAATAAAAACATTCCAGGGTTATACGGTTAACGGTTTAGGAGTTTAAAAAACATACCGACAAATTTATTCCGTAAAGGTAGATAACTCCTATAAAATTTCATCAAATCGCTTCGATTCAAATACGCCAAAAATTACTGAGGATGTAACGAACAGTTTGTAAAAAGAATTTTGTCGCTTTCTTATTTTGTTACGAAGGAGATGCACACAGAGGATAAACAGTGAAAAGGGAGATAACTCTTACATAGAAAATGGTTCGCCTTAGCAGGGTGAAATTTAAAAGCGCATAAACTATACGATACCATATGGGAAATATCTAAGCGACATATTGCGAAACAAACATTTTGCGCAAGAACAAAATTTGGCGGAAGAAAAAAAAAAAAAAATAATAATAATAATAATAATAAATATAAATCAATTGCTTTAAAAAATCAATTGTAGGGGGTCTTTCCCCCTTTAAAATTAAGTGAATTGGGGGGGGGGGGGCGGGGGGTGTTTGTTTGTTTGTTTGTTTGTTTGTTTGTTTGTTTGATTCTGTATGGGGTCTATATTATTGTTACCGGAGAAGTTTCATGTTTAGTTTGGAAAGTGTTTCTTTTATTTTAGGTACAGCGCGCGCGCCACATCACGTGACACGGGTTTATAATAACGAAAAGATAGTCTTTTTATTCCTTTTTAGGTGGAGACTTTGAACAGACAACATGTATAGAGACGGAATGCACACAATGTAATTTCTTTTGTCATTGTAGGAAATTGACATTTTGATGACAGTTCACAAGCAGTGCATGTTTTGGATTTAATTGATCCGGTGTAACTTTAAAACACATTTATTGATTATTTTCTGATAATGTACATTTTTCAGCACCTGTTTGTAACACAGATTAGTATTTCAATCTCGGAGCGGACATTTTATTGTAGGTTTTTACTGAGATTTACGGACCTAGCAAGCGATTTTTACCGCATTGCCATTTCTTTTCTCTAGGAAAAGCTTTGAGAGATATCTGCACCAAGTTTTTTTATAAACTTTTAGTACATGTATGCCCTGCTGACTGCAAATTTTGAGGTCGATTGTACTTGTAGTTTCAGAGAACATGTGGATTTTTTTTTTCAGAAGTGACGTCAGAACAATATTAAATTTCAATTTTTCTTGAATAATTGAGAGTTTGTTCCTTCAATAAACTGTCATGATTAAACAGTCATACAGATTGATTGATTGATTGATTGATTAGTTGGTTAGTTGGTTGGTTGGTTGGTTGGTTGGTTGGTTGGTTGTTTGGTTAAACACGTTGGATAGGGTCAATTGAAACACGGAAAAAGAAACAAAGAAGATCTTGGACCCTATATTAAACACATGAGACGGAAACATGATTGATTGATCATGATCATGATTGATTGATTAATTGATTAGTTGGTTGGTTGGTTGGTTGGTTGGTTGGTTGGTTAAACACGTTGGATATGTCAATTGAAACACGGAAAAAGAAACAAAGAAGATCTTGGACCCTATATTAAACACATGAGACGGAAACATGATTGATTGATCATGATCATGATTGATTGATTGATTGATTGATTGATTGATTGATTAGTTGGTTGGTTGGTTGGTTGGTTAAACACGTTGGATAGGGTCAATTGAAACACGGAAAAAGACACAAAGAAGATCTTGGACCCTTTATTAAACACATGAGACGGAAACATGATTGGTTGATCATGATGATGATTGATTGATTGATTGATTGATCGATTGGTTGGTTGGTTGGTTGGTTGGTTGGTTAGTTGGTTGAACCCTATAAGAAACACATGAGACGGAAACATGATTGATTGATTGATCATGATCATTATTGGTTGATTGATCATGATCATGATTGATTGATTGATTGATTGGTTGGTTGGTTGGTTGGTTGGTTGGTTGAAATTCAAACACACATAAAACTGTTTAAATAGTGCTAAAACCACATAATTTGATGACCTTGACCTTTGACCTTGTAACCTTCGTCAAGGTCATTGCTCCACAAGGTCATTGCAAAATACCCTATGGGTCAAGGACCTTTTGTTTAAGAGTTTTGCCTAAAAATGGCTTTTTAAAAACCATCGATGGGAGTTATGTCCCTTACATGATGGTAAAATCAATATAGTCATAATGTAAAAAAGTTGCCCCTTGAAGTACCAAGCATTTTTCACTGCTTAATTTTTTTGTATCTATAACCGTTCAAGAGTTATAGGGAAATCAAAGACATATGAAAATCTAAAATATGACCTTGACCTTTGACCTTGACCTAATTTTCTAAGTTAGGAATCAGGGGACTCAAATAAAAACATTCCAGGGTTATACGGTTAACGGTTTATGAGTTAAAAAGACATACCGACAAATTTATTCCGTAAAGATAGATAACTCCTATAAAATTTCTTCGAACCGCTTCGATCCAAATACGCCAAAAATTACTGAGGATGTAACGAACAATTTGTAAAAAGAATTTTGTCGCTATCTTTTTTTGTTACGAAGGAGATGCACACAGATGATAAACAGTGAATAGGGAGATAACTCTTACAAAGAAAATGGTTTGGCTTAGCAGGGTGAAATTTAAAAGCGCATAAACTATACGATACAATATGAGAAATATTTAAGCGACATATTGCGAAACAAACATTTATCGCAAGAACAAAATTTGGCGGAAAAAAAAAAATAATAATAATAATCAGAACAAATACAATAGGCTTTCCACAGAAAAGTGGAAAGACCTAATGAACACATTTTTCCATGGTAACAATAATTTTATAACTATATAAATGAGTTATTATTAAAATATGCATAACGGATGTACTTAGGTGAGGTTTATGAACTTGTGTCAGATGTTCGGACTACTTAGTCTTTTCCTTAAGTAGAGGGTAAATATTGCCCCCAGTGAAACCAGAAGCTCATTAAACGTCATTTACTAAAGCATATTCTAGATTTCTTTTCTTTCGATTTGAGACATATATATACTAATAAAAATGAAAATATAGGGTATAATCCGAGTCAGCCTTTTCCCTTCATTAAAAAAATATATCGAAAAGAAGCGCTCCATAACCTATCAATAGTTTTAGATTATTTTGATCCTTAACTTATGATTTTCTGACTGATAGTATCAACTTTAAATTCAAGATTTTTTTAATTTCACGTAAGTACATCCTTAAAGAACAATTGAGGAATCCGTAGGTCTGGTGGCTCATTAAAACGCAACATTTCCCCTACAACCCAACAGGGGCAGTATGTTATATTTATGATGATGATCTCGTCCTGAAAATGCATGAAATATTTGCCACTGGACATGAGGCAACCAATAAGCCACCAATAATCAATCAATTTATTTATGATGCTCAGCTAAAAAATATTATACAACAAACAATAGTAAAATATTGAAAGGTCAGACATAAATTTGTTTTTATATACACTTCATAAACTGTTGAATATATTTATATCAAAATATAATTATGAGAAAACTTAAGTGCGTCCCTATAATCTTTCCCCGAAAAAAATAAACTTACCACTTGATGTCGGGTTGAATTTTATTTGATCCTTCCTGAAATGTACGATATAAGTGTACAAAGAAACAGAGTGAGCTATTAAAATAAGAACTCGAATACGGATGTACACATATCAAATTGTAAATTAATGTTATATTCTGTTACATTCGATCGAGGAATATATTTATATATCAGAAAATCTTTTGATGGCGCTCCGAGTGACGTGTTTACATTTTCAAATAAAATCCACAATTTAACGATAAGTCTGGAAAAAGGAAAGAATAAGAACAGTCGTGCAATATAAAAATAAGAAGATGTGGTATGATTGTCAAAGACACAACTCTACATCAGAGACCAAAGGATTAAATAAATTTTGGCTTGTTTTGTTGGTTTGAGCTATTGTGTTGTTTCAACTACAAACAGTCACGCGTATACTTTATTAATAACATTGTTTTGACTGACATTGAAATAAAACGTCACTGAAACATCAAATTAAATAAATGTTTACGTCTGCAATTAAAATTAATTGATATACATATGTATATTTATTGAAGGAAATTTCAATAAATGCATACATAGTAGTTTTTATTTTGCTTAATTTAGATATCTTTATAACATTCCGAGTGGCATGTTGCTTTTGTCCTTATGACATTCATAGTACTATATATCTTAATGTTAAAGAGAGATATTCTTCACAAACTTTAAACAGGTGAGAAAAATATTTCCTACAACAAACGTTGAGATTTTCTGCGGTAGACTTCTTTTAAGAATTGAATGCTTCTATTTGTAAATTCATTGGGGGTGTAAAAGCGTGGATCGAAGTACATTTTGTATGAAGCGCGGATGCGAGGTTTTCCTGCTGTGTAGACACATTGGTGGACTTCGGCTGTAGCCTGTCCTTCGGTCGGGTTGTTGTCTTTTTGACACATTGCCCGTTTTCATCCTCAAATTTAAATGTTAGCAAGTTGTAATACCTTTCGGTTCATTACTCCATCTGACAACAATAGTTTATACAGCCTTTCAACACAATAAAAAGAAAAAGAAAGACAACATATTTAATCCAACACTTACAGCCTTCTGAAACGTTTATAGACAAACGTAAAATCATAAAAATAATGAACTCTGAGGAAAATTCAAAACGAAAAGCCCTTAATCAAATGATAAAAAGCAAAAGCTCAAACACATCAAACGAATGAATAACAACTGTCATATATATTCCTGAATTGGTACAGTCATTTTGTTATGTAGAAAATGATGGATTAAACCTTGCTAAACCTCTCACTTGTATGAGTCGCAGTAAAATCAATTATATCGACAACGACGTGTGTGAACAAAACAAACGGACATTATAGGTAAAAATGTCAAAATTAGGAGTACAGCTGTCAACATTGTGTTATAATCTTAATCGCTATAATTACAAACAAAAATGTGAAAAAGAAGCACAAAAAGGCATATAGACAAAGTCCAATTGCAAAAATAAAAGAACAAGAATACAAAATATCACAATAGCACCAGAACACACTGACGGTATGTATAAGTACAGAGCCACGTCATACGTATCAAAGAAATACAAAAAGGCATATAGACAAAGCACCTTAGCAAAAATGAAAGACAAGAATATAAAAACTATAACAGACCAATAACGGGATGTATAAGTACATAGTCACGTCAAATGGATATCACCAAAAACATATTAAACAATAAAAGTAATATGCATAAAGACAAATAAAAGAATACTATAACACGTTATTAAGACGATAAACAACGTCAATACCCAGAATCTATACTCCAAGACCATTTTGTGAAGTTGATACGGAATATTTATCAACAAGTCGATCATTCATGTATACAGTTTTCCAACTTATGAATGCTACGTTTTGTCAGAGACCTGACTGTTTGACCCATTTTGACAAAGAGTTCAGTTCGAATTCTTCTCGCTAAGCCCATGTTATGGCATAGTTCTCAATGAAATTCATAATTATTTTGAAGTTATGGTTCCAATTGATGTGTTCTCTCAACTTGGGACAATGAGAAATCACTTTTCGGAGATTTTCATGTTGAATTAGGTTTAGAATCCAAGTAATAACGTTCAACATCAAATTTTAATTGAAGGCAGCAACTTTTTTTTTCATCACGTGACTTCCGGTCGGCATGGTCAAGCTTTTCTGCTGCTACAAAAAGTCAAGAAACGATAAGTTTTCTGTGTGTTTTTGTCAGTTTAGTTGTCAAACAAGTCAAACATTTTCAGTATATAAGTCATAAATAACTGTATATAAATGTAAATATGGATTAATCAGCGAAGAAAAGTGAAAAATCTCCTCTGAAATTGTGCATTGACACTAGGCTAGTTGCCGCCATTTTGGATTTTTTTTTTCCGGGAAATTTGAAATTGAATCTTGAATATATATATATATTAACCGTAATTGACATTGATTAATTAACTTGTAATTCATGTCAGTGAATAAGATTATAAAAGAATACAAAAAGGTTTATAACCTATTTAAAAGGCAGGGCCTTTCAAGAGATACCGTACTATTCACGGATAGCAAGGGGTTCAGTCTAGATAGAATAGTCCCAGATAGCATCAGTGACAAGTTTCACATAGTAGCAAAGAGTGGAGCTACAGCTTCCAATGATGAACATCTAGAAACCCTTTTTGCAAAACTAGAAGAGTTGAAAACTAAAGATCCAATCATTTTAATCTGGTTCGGAACTTGTGAAATAACAACAAAGGGGAAATACATATACTTAAGGAACTACCCTTATCAAAATATAGAGTCAATACTCACAGGATACAGAGATTTAAGAGACAAAATATTGGCAAAATTCAAATATGTCACTATAATCTTTCTTGATTGCCCTTACTACTCGATAACAATCTTTAACAAAAAAAAACAGAGATAGAGAAGAGAAGAAAAACAAAGATAAATCAGATCAAAACAACAACCAAACAAAATCAACAAACTTCTCCTTAGTAGTGAAAAAGTATAAGGGTACCAGAATTGTAACAAAAAAGGACAAAAATAAAAGGCACTATCCGGCACTGGTAATCGATAAGACAAAAGGGTATAGATCAGTAACGCAAGCAAGTAGCCAGGATAAAGAACTGTGCTATCAAGTAGACTACTACAATAGACAGCTAAAATTACTAAATAAGAAGTATAGAGCACCTAGATTCTCACAAGACCAAATAATATCTAATAAACCCAAAAACAAAACCAGGGTGAGATATAGGAAAAATTACAAACTACTGTCAGACGGCATCCATCCAAATAGAACATTAGCTAAACTATGGGTTTATAAAATGGTGGAACTGTCCCTAGAAGTGTCTGAAACCTGTTAAGGAAGTATCAACGAAATAGGGAAGCCCTGTTTTCAGTTGCATAAGGTAAAGGTTATTATACAGATATATATTAATAAAACCAGACAGGGAAGCCTTGTCTAGGTAAAGTAAATATAAGGGAGGTAATACAGAATAGGGAAGCTCTGTTCTGCAGATATCGTAGTGAAATATTGACTCTATAGATAGGTAAATAGTTCCGTAGACAAGGAAGCCTTGTCACCAGATTTAAAAGGTATAAGCATATTCTAACAGAGAAAAAATTAGGAATAGGGAAGCCCTATTAACTAGAGGTAAGCATAGTTTTATTAACAAACAAAAAAAACAACTAAAAAACAAGGAAGCCTTGTTTTCTGAGCGAAGGAAAGGAACATATACAACAAGGAGAACAAAAAAAAACAAAAAAAACAAAGGAAGCCTTGTTTCTTTTATTTTTAATAAAGAGGTCAGTGCTATTAATCAACAAATAGGAAAGGGAGATAATTATTGAAGAAACAGGGAAGCCCTATTTCTATCACTCGAGAGTGCAGTCTATGTCAAACGGATAAGGAAGCCTTGTCCCGAAAAA
Source organism: Mytilus edulis (assembly GCF_963676685.1). Classification (NCBI taxonomy): domain Eukaryota; kingdom Metazoa; phylum Mollusca; class Bivalvia; order Mytilida; family Mytilidae; genus Mytilus; species Mytilus edulis. The sequence goes on from NW_027268244.1 coordinate 14,851, forward strand.
AAAAAAACAAAAAAAAAACGCATGATAGGGAAGCCCTGTCAAAATTAGGATAGTCTAGCTTCATTCAACAATCAAATATAGTCAAGGATAGGGAAGCCTTGTCCTTTAAATAAAAAAAAACCAACCATAAGAAAGTCTAACCTCGGCTGACGTATAACAATCAAGGATAGGGAACCCCTGTTCTTTAAATAAAAACAGTACAAACTAAAATAAGAAATTGGTGTAAGGAAGCCTTATACAATCTCTTAGACAGATAAAAAAAAAAAAATAATAATAGGGAAGCCCTATTTTATTTAATTAAAAGTATGACAACTAGAAAAGGTAGTATAACAGGTCCCAAATCGTCACAAAAATTAAATCAAGACGAGGAGGAAGCATGGACATGCGCTAAATGTACCAAAATCTTCAAAGAGCCAGAGGCTCAACTTATGGAATGCCAAAGGTGCAAGGAACATTTTTGCATATCCTGCCTAAAGAAAACAAAAGCGGAATACAGCATGTTATGTAAAACAGATGCAATGTGGTTTTGTGGAAAATGCAGGATAGTCATGGAACAACACGCAGTTACCGATATTGAGATAGAAAAAAGGTGCAAACAGATAATGGAGAGTTATGAGGAAAGAATTACATCACTCGAAAAAACAGTTGAAAATAAATGTGACGAGGACAAAGTCAAGCAGATTGTTTGTGAGGAAATTAAGAGCTGCAATGAAGAGATGGTAAAAATAATGGTAAAAGAGGAAGTGAGCAAAATAGAGGCACCAATCACAGAAGAGGGTTGTGACGAGGATAAAGTGAAAGCCATAATAACAGAAGAAATAAGTAAGATACAAAAGCCAGATAATAAAGGAGATAGTGACTCCACTAACAACGAGATAGATAAAGCAGCGAAAAATATAACAAGGAAGGAGACTGTTACAAATGTCCTCGAAGAAATTAATGAGAGAAAGTCCAGAGAAAATAACTTGATCATCTTTGGGATTCCGGAAATAGATGAAGAGAGCAAAGAAGTAAGAGAAAACACTGACAAAGAAAGACTAAACGAGCTATTTAAAGACTGCAAAATACAATTGGATAAGGAAAACTTGAAGACAATTAAAAGACTTGGGAAATTTAACAGAGAAAAACTAAATAGACCAATCCTAGTAAAATTACCAAGTGCAGAGCCTAAGATCACCTTATTCAGAAATATACACTACATAAAAACAAATCCCAAATATGCAAAAGTGGGAGTTAGTAACGACCTAACCCAAGCAGAAAGAGAGCAAGAGAAAAGACTATGGGACCAAGCCAAAAAACAAACGGAGGAAGAGATTTCGGGGGACTACCACTTCAGAGTAAGGGGCCCACCTTGGGCAAGGAAGGTTGTCAGATTAAAGAAGCTAGACTCCTAAAAGGAAAAAGAGGAAAAGAGGATGTAAATAATTTTAATGGTAAAAAGGTTTTTAAAAATGCAAAAACAGATAATTTTACAGTTTTACCCAAATTGAGCTGTATATACACAAATGCAGACCAGTTATTTAACAAGCTGCCTGAACTAACAGTACGAACACGAGATGACAAACCAAAAATAATTGGTATCACAGAGGTTAAACCAAAAAATAATCGTTATAAACCAGGAATCTCAGAATATTCTTTAGCCGAGGTATCTGACTACAACATGTTTGGTAAAAACCTAGACGTCGACACAGGCAGAGGTCTTTTATTGTACATAGATAAACAACTGGACGCATCACAGGTCCATATGAATACAGAATTCCAAGAAAACTTATTTATTAAGATTAATTTAAATCAGTCAGACCAGCTACTATTAGGCTTGATATACAGGTCACCATCAAATAGATCACAAGAGTACACTAAACAATTAAATTTACTTACTACTGAAGCGTGTAATAAAGGCTACTCACATATCTTAATAATGGGAGATTATAATTATCCAGAAATAAACTGGGATAGTTGGAATTCACCAGGTGATAGTACAGAAAGTAATGAATACAGATTTTTAGAAAATCTACAAGAAAATTTCTTATTTCAACATGTTACAAGACCAACAAGATGGAGAGGCACCAATACACCGCATACCCTGGACCTGATTTTAACCAATGAGGAGAATATGGTCTCAAATTTAGAATACCAAAGTCCACTAGGGAAAAGTGATCACTGTACCATGAAATTTGACTTCAATTGCTACACAAATATTAAAAGCAAACCTAAATTAATTAAATTATTCAGTAAAGGAAACTACATAAAAATTAAAGAAGAATTAAATAAAATTAAATGGCCAGAATTACTACAGAAAGAAAATGATATAAATGAAAACTGGAAATCAGTTTTAAGTATAATTCAAGATATGGACAAAAAGTATATACCAACAAAAGAAAGGAAACAAATCGGTAGAGGGAAAAATAATTTCCCAATGGACAAAAACACCATAGATAAAATTAAAAGGAAAAACATCCTGTCAAAAAAGATTACCCATAATAACGACCCAGAAGTGAGGAAGGAATACAATAAGATAAGGAATCAAGTAAAAAGTAGGGTAAATAAGTTGAAGAGGGAATATGAGAAAAATCTATCAGAAAAAGCTAAAGAAAACCCTAAAGCTATCTGGAGCTATATCAAGTCAAAAACAAAAACCAAAGAAGGAATTGGGGACTTACATTTGGATCCAGAAGACACAAAATCAGATAAAACGGAAGATAACAGCAAAAAGGCCAAATTACTAGTAGAATACTTTTCCAGTGTCTTCACAAAGGAACCTGACGGCAAGGTACCATCACCAACGCCTGTATTAGTAACTAATGATATGCCATATCAAAAAATTAAGGAAGAAGTAGTGCTGAGACATTTAAATGCATTAAAAATAGACAAATCTCCAGGGATGGATAAACTACACCCCAGACTGTTAAAAGAGATCGCTGAATCATTGGCAAAACCTTTATGTATCATTTATAATCAATCACTTGAAAGTAAGACTGTACCTAACGATTGGAAGAATGCTATGATAAGTGCAATATTTAAAAAGGGTAATAAGTCACTAGCCAAAAACTATAGACCAGTCAGTTTGACATCAGTAGTATGTAAAATAATGGAGAAAATATTACGTGAATTTATAATAGAGCATATGAAAAAGAACAACCTATTCTCTAAAAAGCAATATGGATTTATTGCAGGAAGGTCAACTGGTCTCCAATTATTAGAAGTGATTGATAAATGGACAGAGGCACTAGATCAAGGATTAGACATAGACTGCATTTATACAGACTTTATGAAGGCCTTTGATAAGGTACCACATAAAAGATTAATAGCCAAAATCAAAAATCTAGGTGTCCACGAGGATATAGTAGGGTGGATAACGAGCTTTTTAGAAAATAGGAAACAAAAGGTCGTAGTGAATGGTGAAGAGTCAGACTGGGCTAACGTTACATCTGGGATACCCCAAGGATCAGTATTAGGACCACTACTATTTGTTTTATATATAAATGATCTCCCAGACCAAGTAGATTCTGATGCATACCTATTTGCAGATGACACTAAGATCTTCAGAATAATTAAAACACAAAATGACAGACAAATTTTACAAGAAGATCTTAATAAGATGGAATCCTGGAGTGACAAATGGCTACTAAAATTTCACCCAGAAAAATGTAAATATATGAAAATAAGTAAGAAATCTAATAGCACTGACCCTCCACCAATCTATAACCTATTAAATCATCCTATAGCACAAGTTAAAGAGGAAAAAGATATTGGAGTCCTCATTGATGCAGAACTCACATTCGAAAACCACATTAGTGAAAAAGTGAACAAAGCAAACTCCATATTCGCAGTTCTTAGAAGAACATTTAAATACCTGGGAATAGAAACATTCATGCCACTATACAAAACCATGGTTAGAACACACCTAGATTATGCCAGCTCAGTCTGGTCCCCATACAAAAAGAAAGATATAGACAAAATAGAAGGTGTTCAAAGAAGGGTAACAAAACAACTACCAGGGCTAAAAGACATGAGCTACCCAGAGAGACTAAAAAAACTAGGCTTACCTACATTATCCTATAGGAGAATAAGAGGAGACATGATCGAAACCTTCAAAACAATGAATGGATACTACGACAAAGAAGTTAGCTCATTTTAAGAAAAGCAGAAGATTCTCAACAAAGATGTAGTAGTAGGACCAACAGCAATAAAGTAGTTCATCAAAGATTCCAATCTAATATCCGTAAACACTCTTTCTCTGTTAGAATTGCTAAAACCTGGAACAAACTACCAGATAAAATAACAAAGTCACCATCGATAAATTCATTCAAAAATCGACTAGACAAATATTGGTCAGACGAAGAATTATACTATAATGACTATAGAGCAGAAATATCCGGAAGTCACGGTCAAAATGGTATAAGAAATACATTAAATTACGAGTCTGGTGAAGAGGAACCTTGAGGGATCCTGTACTGGAAATCAACTATAAGTAACTATAAGTAAGTAACTTTGAAAATTTCAAATGTTTCGCTAGCCTAGTAATTCATCCAATGAGGTAATGTGTCGCATTATTATTATAAACTACACTTATATATAAAAAGAATATTTACTGGCTCATGGCGGACGGAAGTGTTTTATTTGAAAACTTAATTTGTTATAGGGGTTGACTCGAAAACACAAAATCATACATTTAAATTAGGCCTGTATTGCTGAATCGATGATTTTGTTGCAAAATTCTTAACTTTACACATTTGCTTTGTGTGGGACACATTTGATTTTTTCCGTATAGTTCCATTTCTTTAATCCGGAAATTGAGGATGGTGAAATTTGATTGAGGTAGCACTCCACAGTTAGAAAATGAAATTAAAAATGAGCCACAAAATGTTTTATCATCTCCTATTCCTGGATTTCTAATACATTAACCTAACTGTTTGTGTTGTATATGTGCATATGTATGTAATCAGTATATTCCATAGATTTGATTTTCAAAAGTTAAAAGAGTGAAAATAAATTCCTTTTATATGTATCCATGGCAACATTCTGCATTTATTTACCATAAAATATTGCAAAAAGGGGGGTGGACATGTCACATATCCCCCCAAAATTTGGATCAAACTAGAATTTCAATGCCTTTGAGTAATACCTATTTAGAAACTGTTTTCATAAATCTTTCTAATGATCAAATAAAAAATGGGTGTCTTTCGCCTCATTTTTTCGTAAAATCCAATCACAAAGTTCGTGCGATAAAAAGTTGGAAAAAACATTACAATAATTGCCGGACCAATGTATGGTAGGGACATGCAAATACGGACTGTCATACAGAAAACAGCCTATATTACATACATTACATACTCTTGATGTTCATATAAACCCAATACAAAGGCTATTTTAATACTCAGCTATCCAAAAATGAATTTTATTGCACACTAGCTCTCATATTTGAAAAATCCCCAGGGGCCAAAATGCGAAACTACACACCTAACTGTGGAGTGCTACCTGAGTTTAATTTTTATTTTTTTTCCCCAGCTTAGGATTATAATAAACCGTCCCAGAAATGTAAACAAATTCCTTGCAAAATACAGACTGCCTTATGGTGATGAAAAAAACAATATCGCGGTAGCTATCACAGATAGTAAATGGCGTTAGCTCCAAGGTAAGGACACTCTCCAATTAGAAAAGGACATATCTGGTTGAGTCTAGCTCCTAAAAGGGTACCAACAAAATTTTAGAAAATATTATATTAATATTGCAGAAAATGTGAAAACCACATGGCTTTATGTATGGCTCAGTGCTTGTGTGACCTCACATCTAAGCAAGGAAATTACATATCCATTACAACAAACACAGGTGACGATGCAATACACCACATTTTAGTATCTTTTAATCAGACTATAAACCTCGCCAAACAATATACAGGATGAAAAGTAACTTTTCTAGGGACACATATCCATTGAATCCTAGAATGTAATTAACTCAAAGGTCACCATCATCCAGCAAAACAGATACGTCTAACAACTTGATCTGGAAATAAGGAGGCCGAGGGACCAAGTAAACCGCCACTCACCATCTTTCAGCACAGATTAAGTCTGCAATACAACAGTTAAAAAAAATGGAAAACATAGGAAAATCAAGAGAAAAAAAATCAAATTATGTAGTTTTAGCGAAAATTTGAAAATGAACGAAACATGATGGTTGGCTGGTAAATGCTTAACACAGGTGCCAACTAGGAAAAATATGCCATTAACGTTATGACAGAGAAGCTCGTAGTACGCAATGATGTCTTATGGTGATATAGAAACCCATAACCCGGTAGGTCTAACAGATGGTAATACTGAGGCGTTGGCTGTAGAGTAAAGGAACTCACAATCAGAAAAGGAAATCATCTTGTGGAGTAATCTTTAGAAAAGGTACACAAACGGTCAATTGCTCGAAAATGTTATTATATTGTTGAAGAAAAAGTGAAAACCCTTGATAATTTATGGCTTTTTGTATTGATGGGCACTTGTGAACTCACATCTAAGCAAGGGAAATGCATAACCATTAAGCCTCGGTCACACCTTACCGGATAGCTCGAACGGACACCTAACGGATAACTTTTTTTCAATCCGTTCATGTCCGTTAGACGTCCGTTCTTATCCGTTA
>NW_027268245.1:0-21057 GCF_963676685.1 Mytilus edulis
CGGCTAAGGTAATCTATGCCTGTGATAAGAAAACCCTTAGTTTTTCGAAAAATTCAAACTTTTTTTGTAAAACAGGAAATTTATAAAAATGACCACATTATTGATATTCATGTCAACACCGAAATGATGACTACTTGGCTAGTGATACCCTCGGGGACGAAACGTCCACCAGCAGTGGCATCGACCCAGTGGTGTAAATAGTTATCAAAGGTACCAGGATTATAATTTAGTACGCCAGATGCGCGTTTCGTCTACACAAGACTCATCAGTGACGCTCATATCAAAATATTTGTAAAGCCAAACAAGTACGAAGTTGAAATGCATTGAGTATCCAAAATTCAAAAACGTTGTGCCAAATTCGGCTAAGGTATTATATGTCTGGGATTAGAAAATCCTTAGTTTTTCGAAAAATTCAAACTTTTTTGTAGAACAGGAAATTTATAAAAATGACCACATTATTGATATTCATGTCAACACCGAAATGTTGACTACTGGGCTAGTGATACCCTCGGGGACGAAACGTCCACTAGCAGTGGCTTGACCCAGTGATGTAAATAGTTATTAAATGTACCAGGATTGTAATTTGGTACGCCAGACGCTAGTTTCGTCTACACAAGACAGACTCATCAGTGACGCTCATATCAAAATATGTGTAAAGCCAAACAAGTACGAAGTTGAAGAGCATTGAGGATACAAAATTCAAAAAATACGGCTAAGGTAGTCTATGCCTGGGATAAGAACATCCTTAGTTTTTCGAAAAATTCAAACTTTTTTGTAAAACAGGAAATTTATAAAAATGACCACATTATTGATATTCATGTCAACACTGTTTCACTCATTTTGATCGCCTGTTATTATGATCAGAACCTTTAGCTATTGTTAAGTAATCAATAATAAATAAGTAATAATTTAAATCGCTATTTTGCGCATTTTTTTCCTTTTTATCTGTTTTTGTGATAATTTTTCATATTTTGCTACTCACATGAGATGTTTGAGGAGGTTATTTTGGGTTAATAGTCAAACTGTTGACTTTTTTTTCATTTACTACTTGAGAGTGTTGTCCTCCAAGAAATACCAATACATTAAATTATCCTTTTAGTCTTACAGCTTTTGAAAAAAATCATAATAAAATTTAGACTACCACGATTGACCTTTCATTTTATTTTCGTCTATGTTTCAGGTGGATGGTGTGAAAAATACAAGAAACAAGGTGAATACTGCAATTACTTTAGCAAAGTGAATGGTCACTGTGATTGCGGAGCCGGCCTAAAGTGCACTTACATAGCAGATCCGACAATGCCCCCAATAACCCCATCCGGAGTCATGACAGCAGAACACAAGCGAATGGTGTTATTTGGTGGACACACTGAATGCCAACCAATACCTTCAACATAAGAATAAAATTATTGATATTTTTGTAATCATTCACAAGAATGAAATCAGTTTATACTAATATTATGGGTACGTGTTATCAGTTTAACTAAGTGCAAGTTTCAAAATTGTTGTTTGTTGCTTGAGCCAATATCACGGTACTCAGACTATTTCGTTACTGGTATGATTGTTTGACTTCTTTCGAAATTGTAGATATATCTTGTTCTTGTCAGATTTTGTTGTTATACTCTGTTTGTTGTTACATTTTTGCATTCAGTTGTTTTTGTATATTTTTGAATGTCTAATCGGTAACCTTTGTGCATCCAAGAACAGATGGTAAAACGGCACAATTAAAAGATACTAGTACAATTTTATCTACTTCATACCATGACCTACAATTACCTTCAAATAAAAAATGAGGATCCGATATGCAATTAATCTTATGTTAAAACACTGACTTCAGTTTTAGATAAATGCAATTTCCATATCTATGAAACCAAATTCCAGCTGCAAAAGACCAGCATACGAAGCATAGTAATATTGGTGGTCGTTGGTTTTTAACTTGCGAATTTCTAGCAAGAAATTACAAACACTGTTTTATAGGATTTCACTCCACGTCGTCTAACTTGCGTATATTTTCCTGCGTTTTGAGTTAGTGGACGATCTCAATCTATTTGCGATATCTATATCAAGAGGAAACTTGGATCGTCAATGTGAAATGCATCAGAGTACTTTGATGTACGAAGAGTTGTTTTTCTTTTAATCATATTTTTTATTTCTTTGGATATAGGATATTTCAAAGTTTGTGCACCCCGGCCTAGATTTCATTGACATTTTATTTCTACTTGAACGTCAGTGAGTACATTTTATTTAAAGTCATATGTGTACAGAGTATACATGAGCTCTGATAAGCTCTTTAACCCACTATCATATACAAATCGTCCAGCTTCTTGCACAAACCAAGAAATAAAAAACAACTGCAGGCGAATATAATGACTTCATTTTTTTTTTATTGTTAACCTTCCTCCTCAATGCTCATACGACAAACAACTGTATGTGTATTGACTGGGGAACCAGCAATCGCTTAGATATTATATCATACTAACACACTCAAAACCATAAGATATATAAATGAATCACTTGCACTTAATAGTAACTATGAATAAAAATGAATATAAAAGCAGGGCGAAACGACAGAAATATATTGGAGGACGTTTAAGCTATGAGGCAACACTGGTTAAAAACAGCATGAACTGCGAATACATGTTTAACCCCATACCAAGAACTATAAAATTCCTAAAATAACTCAAAAGAAGTCATAGTTTCTGGCCTCATTTGAAAGGTAATTCCATGCTTTTTCTGTCTCAAATCTAAAATACAATTTACCATCACGTGATGTTCAAGGTCTAGGTACATCGGCAGTGTTTACATACCTGAAATTATATGAACAGTTTTTCTTGAATAAATAAAAAGTGAAATAGCAAATAGTTATCAAAGGGACCATTCTTATAATTTGATACGCCATACACTTAAATCGTCATAACCCTCATCAGTGGCGCTCAGATAAAAAAAAGTTGAAGAGCATTAAGGACCCAAAATTCCAAAAAGTTGTGCCAAATACGGTCAAAGTAATCTATTCCTGGGATAAGAAAATCCTTAGTATTTCTCCAAGTCGTCTTACTGGTGTATAAGTTTAATATTTCTACGTTTAGAGTTAGCGGACGATCTCAATAAATTATGAGTTATATATTGGAAGGAAATCACCGAGTAAATCTTGGATCATCAATGTTAAATGCCTCAGAGTTCTTTGTTGTACGAAGATTTGTTTTTCTTTGAATTATATGTATATCTCCCAGTTTATTAGGTATTCCAAAGTGTGTGCCCCCGATCAAGATTCCATTGTAAAACTTTTTCTACTGGAATGAAAACAAAAGCAAAGGTACCTAAACTTAATGTCTTTTTTTTAAATTTCGATGAAGACTATCATTTTGTGTCCGACCGGTTGAGGCACACGCTGCTGTAAAATAATGCTGTAGTCTAATCTTTATGTCATTGTTTATGGCTATAAACTAAATCTACCATGCCACTTGTCCCGAAAACTATGATTCTGAGTTTGGTAGACTAATATGTTTCTTTTGACTGTGGTGCCCTTCTTCTTCTTATGTAGAAAATGATGGATTAAGCATAGTTTTATTGGTAGTTAAACATCACACTTGTTTTGACAGTCGCATAACATTCCTTTATTTTAATAATAATGTTTGAGCAAAACTAACAGACATACAAGGTAAAATTGACAAAAATTGGGGTACAACATTCAACAATTTGTTTAAATCGTAAACACTACAAAAACAAGTGGTTCTTTATAAGAACCTTTAAAATGTAAAAAGTTAACGATGACGAAGGACGCCAAGTGGTGAGATTTCGAGCTAAACAAAATGACTAAATAGTAAAGGTTGAAAACGAACAAAGACAAATAAAATACTACAACACTTAATAAAGATAACAACATCAGTACATAAAATCTATATTTCAAGACCATCAGGTATTATTGATGAAGTTGATACGGTTTATTTATCAACAAGTTAATAATATCTTCCGATGAACTCTTTTAAAGAAAAAGGACGAGAACCTTTTGAATCAACCCTAGTTCATCAAACTCTGCTCAGACAGTGTTATTAAGTCTGAATAGAAGTTTCAAGTTCTTGAATTCCGAAGCAGTTTGGAAATGTATATTTATATGCAAGTGAAGTTTATTTATTGCTAGTAAGGTGGGAGAAAATAATTACAAAATTAAAAAACTCACATTTGTCATTAAGATTTATTTTATATTCAAAGAATCATCTTAAAATAAGGCGGAGGAAGCCTTTCTTTTAAGGGATATATTAATGGACCCAATAAAAAAAAATGAAGTGTTAGCGAAAAGAACATCAATAATATACCGAATGTGAAACAACGTTATCTGGCTTTTTTATCATCTTGTTTTGACAAATGTCTGAAGGAACTCCATATCGAAATAGATAGAGGTCGGCAAGGAATGGCGCACAGTTCATTCCCATAGGAACGTCGAAATTTAACAAATATGCTGTTAATTGAAACTCCTGCATACTTATCACCTGTTACTTTGTGTAAAATGTTTAAGCTTTTGTTCACTATTATCACAATATTTCATATGGTATCCAAAAGCAATAAACGTATAGCGTATGCTACCTTTTTTATATTGAAAGCATTGTGGATTATATCTTTTATACGATTTTTCCTTAAATTTCACATGAGGAAGGGTGGTTTACAGTGTTGAAAAATAATATGTTTTGATTGAATTAATTTCTGAGAAATATCCAGATGCAAGTTATTGAGAAGTTCTTAAGAGTCTAATTAATTTTACGTATTCCTTTCCCAACGACATCTTCATCGATAGGGGAAAAGTTGAAGTTTTTTTTTAAGATCGGGTAGATTATCTTTAAAGCCAAAAGACTTGGTGATCATCATAAATCTTTATTCGATTGTTTCCAATATACTTTGAATCATTTACAAAAAATATATTTGATATTTCACGAACCTTCTCTTGTTTTGTAATTAAATCATTATTTATAGAGAAAATATTTTCTTTTTAATGAGAACAAGTTCTTTATTTGTAAGAACAGGTTTCCCTATTGCCCCTAGTGCACCTCTCTATTAAAAATTTTGTAACATAGTTGCGTTGACGTCTATATGCTTCTGAGTTCTTACTACCATTAATTTTTTTAGTATTGTCATACATCATTTTCTTCCTATAAATTGCACTTTATATTTTCTTTCCAAGGTGCATGTTTGTTCGGTTACCTCGTTGAAAAAAATAACTTAAATTGTCATAAGCTACATTAACATCCTCAAATTCTAAATTTTTTCAATCTTTGAAACATTGATTCGTCAAAATTCTTTAAACTTCTGCATATCTTCTTTTTTGATAAAGTGGTATTCCACAATTTAACTGAACTTTAAAGTTGTGCACATCCCTAGTACCAGTGCCATAATAACTCATATTCACGCTTCATTTGATCAAGTCTAAAAGGGGTGCTTAAGCAAAATTCATAAACATGAAGCTTTCTTTAAAATGTTTTTTAATCAAATTAAAACAATATCACAATTTTCTCTTATCGAATCTCTCTTATCACAATTAAGCGTATCATAATTAAAATCACCAATAAAAATATACTTATATTTGCTACCATCTGTATTGAGATGGTTAGCTGATATACTAGGAGGCTTTCATTTCCCGTTTAAGAATCATTTTGTGTTTCAAATAGCTACCTTGATACCTATGTATTCAGCATCTTAGAATTCTAGTTTAGTTCTTCTATCAGCTGCAACGATCAGATCTGACATATGCAATAAGACCATCACCTTGTTGATTTTTCTATCAGCACGCCAAATTATAAAATTATCAACACAAAATTGGGCATTTGTAAATGGTATATCAGTTTTAGTTTCTGGTAAAAAGTGAACATCTACTAGATTTCGATGTGTTAAGTCTTTAATGGGTCATATTTATGAAGAAGGCTGTTGATGTTTAAATACAAATAATAACACAACAAATTGCTGCTATTACCTCTCTGAACCTTATTAAGATCTTCAAAAACATTGTCGTACAAGTTGCCATTTGCAGATGAGTTCCAAATGTTAAAAACTGTCAATCCAGAAATCCTGACAGGTCGAAAAAAGTTTTACTCGCTCTTACATAATTGGATTGTTCATCATATTCTTGTATATGCGTGCTAATACTTTTAATGCGTTGCCAGAATAGACTATCTTCACATTAAATAGCCCTGATTTGTCATTGCAGATTTATAACACATTCCAAGTAAATATTTGATTGGACCTGGAATTTTACGCTCATGCGGATACGTAAAGTAAAAACGCTTTTTCAAAGTTGTTGCTGTATGAACTATTTGTAGTCGGACATTTTATGTTCTACGACAGGGTAAGGGAAACAGGTTTTTCAAGATTAAATAAATTTAATGGAAATAAAAACATTTTTGTCTGCAAGTTCAGATAATTATTGAGGATTAAGTTATATCTACTGTGTAGTAATTTTTATCTGGGGATTAGCCATCTGGAGTCTAGGGTCGTATTGTATATCACGAGTGTAGAAACTTTATCTCCCGCCTGAGGCCAATGTATGATATGGTCAAATATGGAAGTGGATTAGCCAGTTATAAGGAGGGACAATTAAGATCAGATTATTGCATGAACTTGGACACTTATAATCACGTTCCGTGATCAACCAAATGTTTAATTTCAAAAACTATATACAGATACCGATATTCTCTTTGAGCAGTACAAACGACACATCTGGTTTCTTTCGAGTGAGGATTGTACTTATATCTTGAACTTTAAGGTTTAAATAGATATTCAGTTTTGAACTGGAATCCAGCCATGGTTCGTATCAAAAGATATAAAGAGATTAGAGTAATAGAATCAGTTCTCTTTGATTTGACTATTCTAGAAAGTCGACATGTGGAAAGAAATTTTAGTGGTGTTAGTTATTTCTTGTACAGTTGCCACCGCTTCTAAGGTATGCAATAGGGTAGTTTTATGAAAGGATAAAAGTGTATGGTACCGAAATTTTAAAAAATATGTATATGAAGCATTTAAAATTTCGATACAACGCATTATTTATTTTCGAGCTATTCAACTTAATTACGTTTTAAACTGATCTTATTATTTATGATTTGTTTATGTTTTTAAAAAGCACTTTGATATCTGTTTAAGATTTTGATGGTTTGTTTGTAATTAAAGGTAAATTCAATATAGAGTGCTTAAACACTCAATTGCTATTATATCAATTAATACAAGCTATAACAGGGCCATCATGAGTTGGTGGACTATTGTGAAATTTCTGTGACTCAGATGGCCCGCATATGTTTCATATGATTAATAATATCACAGACAGATTTTTTTATTGACTTATTTTATTGTTTTAAGTATGCCCCGTCGTCGTCTCAATAATAAGTAATTATTGCTTTCAACCACTATTCATCTCCAGGTACTTATTACTATAAATATAACAGTACAAAACAAAGTCTGTAGTGATTCTGTAACTATTGATTAAATAGAACAAACCTTGTAAGAGTGTGGCATCCATTATACAATCATAAACAATGGACAAATAGTAGGCTTATATTTGCTACAAATTGAAGCAACTTGTAAATTTTAATAGCAATAATTATCAAAACAAACTTAAGAAATACGATAATCATGCTTGAAATGTTAATGATCGCAAGGTTTAATGCATTTTTTTTGTGTGTGTGATTGCAGACTTTTGGTTTTTTACGGTTGACGCCCATTTTGGTCTTTATGAGACTCATCACTGACGCTCAAATCAAAACATTTTGAAAGCCAAATAAAAAACGAAGTTGAAGAGCATTCAGACCAAACAAAGATAGAATAATTAATGTAAACAAATTTATTTTCCCGACCAATTTATTTTCGCGACTTACGCAAGTAGAAAATTAACGCAAATATAAATCGTCTCAAAAATGTAAAACTTGGATCTTTCCTTATTAAACTACATAATATAAATTTAAAAATCGCGAAATTAAATAGCCAGGAAATGGACTAGAAATGATTAAACGCGAAATAAAGTATCCGCGAAAATAAGTTGGTTTACAGTATATGAATTAATTTTCATATTACAGGTTGAATGTAGACATGATTCACAGTGTGGTTCAGATGAATGTTGTTACTACCACGAGGGGCCATTGTTGCTTAGTAAGAAAAGACAGGTTGATTTTATAAATGTCACACCAATGGTTATCTTTCAAGGTTAGTTTCAACCGTTACAAATCTATATATGGCACAGGTTATAACCGTAACCACTAAATCTATGACGTTTGTTTATTTAAAACATATTTTAAAACCAGGTTTAATCCACCATGTTCTACATTTAAAATGCCTGTACCAAGTCTGTAATATGACAGGTGTTCTCCATTCGTTTTTGATATGTTTTGTCTTTGATTTTGCCATGTGATTAGGGATTTTCCTATTTGATTTTCCTCTGAGTTCAGTATTTTTATGATTTTACTTTTTTTCATTGAAGCTCACGATTAAAACAAACTTGTGTACTGATTTATGAAGGAAAATATGTCGTTTCATATCCATAGACCTTATCTGATATATAAAGAGACTGTGCATGATCAATCGTTTTGACATTCTATAGTATTCGTTCTCAAACAACCCTAGAAGTAGTACACATTAATGGCATTCCAAGTGTGATTTGATTTGACTGTTGATATATTTTAAAATTGTAATATTCGTTTGTACAGATGTGTATGAACCATTTTATTCTTTTTGGTAATATGGTCGAAACCACTCGAATACTGTAATTTCAATGTCATTTGTAGTTGTGTTTTTTTTTATACTTCATTTATAAAGTGCAGAATAAATAATGTTTGCAACAGTTTACATGTTTACAAACCTACAAAATAACACAAAACCCTCAAAAGAAATATGAGAACCGAGGGGAAACTCAGTTACTTAGACGGATTTCAAGAATGTATACGCATTTTTGATAGATCCACTGGGAGCTCTAGATATTATTATTTTGAGAATAAGCAAACAACTTTATGTTTTTTATAGAAAAATGAGTTATCATAATATTTGCAAATATCATAAAAAGTTAAAATCACAAAAATACTGAAAAGTCAACAAGAAAAGTCCCTTATTAAATGGCAAAATCAAAAGCTCAAACACACAAACGAATGGATAACGACTGTCAAATTCCTGACATGGAACAGACAAGAAAATACCTTTCAAAGTATATGCAAAATCAGTAAACGACATAATACATTTATGCGTTTAAATTTCTTCGGTTTATATATTAAACAAATATATTCATTTTACTAAGGTTTTAAATATTTTCTATTTGAATCCAAACTCATGTCTTAATTCAAGGTCCACGGATATCATAAATCGAAGGACGTTATTTTGTTTCATGACGATCTATCTTTAATGGTCAAACGTTTTACTTTTTATTTAATTCTCGACTTAAATAGTCTTAAATAATATTTTGTTTTATTTTTGTATCTGGATGTCGTCCGACCTCCTGTATACGGATGTTCAAACTAATACATGGTTATTTAAGTTATAAACTCCGCTCAACAAAAAATACCAAAATATTATCTTACCTTATATTTTTTTCAGCTATAAAAAAGTTTTTTTAAATAAGGCTACCATGAATAAGTATTTATTTTATTATTTTCTCTATGTTCAAGGTGGATGGTGTGAAAAATACTTAAAACAAGGTGAACACTGTAATCACCATAACAAGATAAATGGTCACTGTGAATGCGGAACCGGTTTGAGTTGCACTTTCATAGCAGATCCGACATTGCCTCCAATGACCCCGTCTGGAATAATGACAGCAGAACACAAGCGCATGTTGTTTTTTGGTGGACATTCTGAATGCCAACCAGTACCTTTATCATAAAAATAAAAAAAAATATAGTTATTTGTGTTACAGATAATTATCAAAAAGTGTTTAAGGAAGTTCACCTTTTAGGAGGCAAACTTTTTTTCTTATCCTGATTTTTTGGGGTTTACATGACTATAAAATATATTGGCGGTGCACGTCTTTTTTTGGCTACGGCCATTTAAAGGTTAACAAATCTGATGAATTTTCCAATTTGTCATCAATTTTTAACCATTTTTTAGCTATTGTCATGAACAAAAATCACTGTTTCGCAATTGAAATTCTTGTCATACTTTCAAAACAAAATGAATAGGCAACCTGAATGAATTTAACTTAAAAAAAACTATAGGTATGTCTTAATGTTAGAAAGTTTCCTAACATTTTACTGCTTTTTTCATTTGAAATTTACCATGCTGCCAATCTGGTAAGTTTTAAGATGTGGTAAGATTGCTCAAAAGACAGCTCTCCACAAGAGACCAAAATGACACAGAAATTAACAACTTTAGGTCACCGTACGGCCTTCAACTATGAGCAAAGCCAATACCACATAGTCAGCTTAAAAAGGCCCAGAAATGACAATGTAAAACAATTCCAACGAGAAAACTAACGACCTAATTTATGTACAAAAAATGAACGAAAAACAAATAAGTAACACATAAACAAACGACAACCACTGAATTACAGGCTTCTGACTTGGGACAGGCACCTTCAAAGAGAATGAGGTGGTGTTAAACATGTTAGCGGGGTCCCTACCCTCCCCTAACCTCCCCTTACCAGTTTATTTACTGAAATAAATCTTATATGTTTTTATCTTACGTTTTTTAAATTGCTCTTGAACTTTGTAGTTAACTAGCCTTATAACTGTTTTGATTAGCGTGTATGTTCTTCTAGATTACAGACATGATATAGCTTATTGAAAAAGAAGCGACATAACTTGAACAATTTGTTTAACACTCTTTTCTAAATATGTCAGTGATGTTTCATTCAGTAATTTGGTGCTTGATGTTTTTTCATCTTGTATTCTTGGTGATTTTTTTATCTAAATCGTATGCATTTGTATATCAATAACGAATAGTTTTCAAAAAATCCCTTTGGGTAATAAACGCGGGATATTATTCTTTCAAGGGCAATGAGTTGCCATTAAATCGAAGAAACGAGCACAACACTATAGCCAAAACAAAACATAGGAACAGACAAATAAAAGACGACAAATCAGCATACGCGAATCAACAATTGAGATACATGTAAAGCTATAGATATCAAGTAATCTTAAAAATTTGGTAATTGCTGCTCTACTTGTAAAACATGTTGTTTCGATCTTGTAACAATTCATTGATAACATTGATAAAACATATCCACATATTTGCAATCTTAAGGTTAAAAAAGAGGGGCGGAAGATACCAGAGGGACAGTTAAACTCATAGATTGAAAATAAACTGACAACGACATGACTAAAAAATAAAAAAAACAAACAGACAGACAAATAATAGTACAAGAGACACAACATAGAAAATTAAAGACCAAATAACACGAACCCCACCAAAAACTTGGGTAGATCTCATGTGGTGCGGAAGGGTAATTAGATCCGTCTCCACATGTGGTACCCGTCGTGTTGCTTGTGTTATAACAAATCCGGTAAATATTGTCATTCGATAGGTCAAATTCGTGAAAGGGAGGGGTATTGTAGTTACGACATAAAGAACATATCCGATATCATCTGTTAAATAGTTATTCCTTTACGGTCGACCAACTCGTGGTGGCGTCCGTAAAATTTACGAAGGGGTGATTTCAATTTCGCCATTTCGAACTCTGGGTTGAATAGCTTCCTTGTGAGCAACAACCCTCTATCAAGGAAATCATCATAGGAAATACAAGCCCGGGAATATCGTACTAATTGGGAGATATATACTCCATATGCAGGCGCTGCTGGAATGTTATTACATAGAAAAGGAAAGTTCACTATTGGGAAGCTGAAATCATCTCTTTTGTCGTGAAGTTTTGCTTTCAACCGACCCTCATTGTCAATTTTATGATGTAAGTCAAGATATGAGGCAGATTTAACTGTATCTTTAGTATCCCTTATCTCTAGTTCGATGGGATAGATTCGTTCAACATAGTCACCAAATTTTGAATTATTTAGTAGGAGAATTTCATCTATATAGCGGAACGTAAAGTTAAAGAATATTGCTAACTTCTTACCTTTCTTCTTAAGAAGTTCCGGTATAAAGTCATCGACAAGAAGAGGGGCACAATTGGTTTCCATTGGAATTCCGACAGTCTTTTGAAAAACACGTCCTCAAAACGTAACAAATATGTTGTCAATCAAGAAATCAAGCATCTTGATAATGTAAGTTTTTTGTATGAATCAGAGTGATTCTTTACAAAGTAGGATTTACCCCCCCCCCCCCCCCCCCCCCCCCCCCCCCCTTCCTCAAAGACAAGATACTTAAAAGAGATACTGTTAACTTTAACTTTATCATGAACAAACTCTTCGTTCCGTAAATTGCTTGTTAGCATAACCATACTAATGTGTATTCAGTTATATTCGATTTCGGTGTAGATTACAAAGAGGATATTGTTGTAGGAGCTAATAATGGCAAGTTTTAAAAAAGTAGTCCTCTCCTATCAGTTTCTTGTTTCTTCTCGTTTTATTTCTTACTTAGTTAATGAGAAAAAAAGAAAAATATAAGAAAACAAGTTCATGTTTAACCATATCGAGACACTATTATTGGTTTACAAAACGGTACCACCGGAATATCCCCCCTTTTTTACCCGTTTTTTTCTTCAGGAAAGTGGTGTCGCACTTGTTTCGTTTTTTTCGTGTATTGATGTCGGTTGTGGTTTTTTTTAATGCTACTGAAACATAGGGTGCTATAAACAGCTTCGTATAAAAAAAAAAGCTAGGGGTTATTCCCCGACTAAAAATAACCATGGAGGGAAACCCCTGTTTATTTACTCAATTGGTGAAAAAGTATCATGTTTTTTGTATTTGATTGTAAAAATTAGTTAATTAGCTTTCAATTAAAACAGGTTGAATGATTGAAATAATTTTAAAAATTATATTAACTTTACATGTTTTGAGGGGAGACAACACTGTAAACATCCTGTTTTTTTGGCAGTGAAAATTGAAAACTTATTTGCAGCCACTGTAGCTCTTTTCGGAGCAGGAAAGCGTACCATGAAACAAGATGTTTTTGAAAAGCCAGGTAAAAACCTACAAATTTCATACAGTTTTGATTATGTAAAATGTGCATGGATCATGTCTTCATGGGTGTGCACATGACCTGGTTTCAAGTTTTTTATGTTCAAATTAGACCTTTTTTTCCCTATGTTCATTGGATGGAATATTTTTAATATATTAAAAGTACACATTATTTTTATTTCATTATAAACTAGAAAACATTCTGATTCCAGTGATATCTAGTTTTATACAAGTATCTTTATTAATCAGTCCACCACTAAGGGTTACTATGCATGGTCCCTCAAAATGTAACGTCATAGAAAAAAACTGTTGATTGCACCCATAATAATTTTGTCTCTCGCTTTCTTTCTGCAAAAAAAATCTCTTTCACCAAAACGCTTCGGACGCATAAAATTATAAAACGTGTTGTTTTCAACTTTTTTCATATTTTTTTTTATAGCATAAACAACAAAGTGCGAATCGGACACACAATTGATTTGTTTAACAGATAACACGCAGTAACGTCTTCCTTTATTTTACTTCCCATAGTGAATGGTGTTCATGAGCGAAGTGTTAAATAAAAATTATATTCATATCTAAGCTATAATATCAGACTTAGAAAACAACATGTTGTAAATCACCGCCAAAACCTGAAAATTATAAATATTATTGTAGTCCCCTAGTTCATGAAGCAAGCTCTAGATTTGCACTTTGTATACAGAATGAGGTTAAGGTTGTTTATGGTCATTGTATTGCGGCGTGTTCTATCACATGTTAGAAGCATAACTGAATTATTTTTTTTTTCATTTACATTGTAGCTGAAAATGATTTTAGTAGAAAAAGAGATCACCAGAGGTCAATTTTGATAACTAAAGACGGACGAAGTTAAAAACAAAAAATACCTAAAAGCAATAAACACAAGACTTACAAAGAGCATTATCAACCAATAGAACTAGTGCTAAATGAGACAACCCCAAACATGAAAAAATGGCTGAAATATTAGTATTGATAGTGTTAAAATCAATTTGAAAGTGCTTTTTTCCTCAAAAAAACCGTTTTGGTGAGTGACAAAATTATTGTATTGAAAGGTGACTTTGATAAAATGTTTTTTGTAAATGTTATTTGTTCCAGTGATTCGACAATTATTTGTAAGAACCAGTTATGCTACCTTCAGCTGTCCAATATTTCTAAGAAAGAGGAGTTTTGTCATTTAGTTTTTTTACCGTTTTTCGTTGTTACCAAGGCGTTGGCAATGTCTCTTCGATTTGTGAAATTTTAGCGTCCTATTGGAACCTGCCACCAATGTTTTTTCATATCTCATGCTTTTTAAAAAATGTAATAAATAGTTAAGTGGTATTAGTGAGATTCTTACATCCGACATGTATGTACATTGATTCTGGTTATAATGTACTAGTATCTTGTATGTAAAGTGATAAGGGGCTTTCCGATTTGATTTTCCTCTGAATTCATTTTTTTTGGTGATTTTACTTCTTTTTTTTTTTTTGTAAGTCTGATTGAATATTGTGTTATGTCTTATCGTCTGTGGTTTGAACTCTGGGTTTTTTTCGATGCATTTCACATGTTTTATATGTCAATATCGTCAAATAACTCGTAGGTCGCCTACAGTGTTTTTGTTTTATGTTGGGTTTTTTTCAAGTGTTTGTACTATTTGATTTATATTACAGTTATTTCATTTTTATTTTCTACATGTTTTTAAAGTTCATTTAATTAATCAGCTGTGAATGACATGATTTTTAGTTATAAGCAACTATTTTCACACGCTATTTTTGTTTTAACACAGTTTTGACTTAGAAGAAAACCCGACATGATAAGAAAATATAAATGATAACATAAATACAAACATAATAACTTTTTTTTTACATAAATAAGGCCGTTAGTTTTCTCGTTTGAATTGTTTTACATTGTCTTATCGGGGCGTTTTATAGCTGACTATGTGGTATGGGCTTTGCTCATTGTTGAAGGCCGTACGGTGACCTATAGTTGTTAATGTCTGTGTCATTTTGGTCTTTTTTAAACCAGGTTTAAACCGTTTTTTCTTGTACCAAGTCAGGAATATAAAACAGTTATTATCAAATGATCAGTTTATATGTATGATAACGTTTGTTTCTGTTGCAGTTCAGTGTTTCTGTTGTTCTGTTGTTTCCCTCTTATAGTCGATTTGTTTTCTTCAGTTATGGTTTGTTAACTGGATTTGTCTGCGTTTAATTGATTCATGACAATTGAACAGCGGCATACTACTTTTGTTTTTATTTTGTACCTTTTATTCAATCTGAGATTGTAAGAATCTTCTAAATATATTGCTGATATGACTTATACTCGATGATTGTGTCTTACTGAATATATCTGGGTTAAAGTTAGATTCAAAAGTTCATTTGGTCGTTTCTTCTTTTAATCAAAACTAATAATTCTATATTGATTAGTGATGGTTATTGATTTGTGAGTGTTTGTAATGTTGTTGTTCAGATAAGGGGGAATGTACTTAGTAACTTCACATTCAAAATTCATCGGAATTCCAAATTAAATATGCCTAACTAAACAACCTTTAACTTAACTTCGTAAATAACGTCATACTTATCAAAATCTTAAATATTCGAATCCATGATTATGTGTTGTGCATTATATCTTATCTTTAAAAGAGAGATTGTTACTTCATTATTGTGACACAGTAATATCTATCGTCAGTTCTAACACTAGGCAAATTACCATGTGGAAGGAACTATGTGTGGTATTAGTTATTTCTGTTTCAATCGTTTCTTCACTAAAGGTAGAGATAATATTTACTAATGAAATTTTGGGGTTTATTTTTAACAAGAATTACAAAAATATGCTACTTTCGATGATTCCAATGAAAGTCAATAAACAAATATTTTTCCGTAACATGGAGGTATATACGGATTTTTTTTATTTTTAGTAGTTTTAATTATCTTAACAGAGAATATGGGTTATTCATGTTTAATATACGTGTGTCTGTTCTCCATGGAACTATGGTTGATCCGACAGTTATAATATCCTTCAACAGGTATATGTTTGGTGAAGTAAATTAGCATTTTTTTACCTGGAGGTAGAAAAAGTTAAGTGATTCGATTGATTTAATAATATTTATACTGTAAATTTACAGAAAATAAACATAGTCAGTACATGCAGTAATGGTATCATCAGCAAAGTAGTTAGCACATCTGTTTGGACACTAACTCATTTAAAGGGGTACAAAATTTGTTCTAGAAACACCAATTCCCGCATTTTTTATTGATTAATAAATTTAGTCTGTTGTACGTCAGACGACCGTTTGGACTACATGAGACCTCTCAGTGGCTTTAAATTAAAACAGTCGAAATGACAACTTTCGAATATTTACAAATAGATCAATATTTCCCGAAGTGTATACAATTGCCAAATTTTATAGCTTATAAGATAGTTTATGGGAAGTGGTTTTATAATTCAGGTTCAATGTAGACATGATACGGAATGTGGTTCAGACGAGTGCTGCTATTATCATGAAGGTCCAATGATTGTAAGCAAGAGACGATCTATTTTACCTGTCTCTGGTATGATTCAAGGTCAGTACTCGTTTATCATAAGATATTATTTCAAAAATCACACTAGATACCTTATATTGTGATTGCTTGATCAGTTGACAGTGTATTACACTAGTAATTTTGGTTTTACACTAGTAATTTTGGTTTTACATTATAAATTGTTATTTGGATGGAGAGTTGTCTCATTGGCACTCATACCACATCTTCTTATATCTATGTAGTATTTGTTTAAGTCTATGTTCGACACTTATGTGATTTTTGTTGAATACTCAGTAGTTTGATTGTTAATTTTGTTTTTCATATCTGATGACTTAAAAACATGATAGATATTCTTTATAGTTTATCTATATTACAAACAGATATGGCATGGTTCCTTGGTAAATTTCATATTTACAGTTCAATTATTAAATCATTACAACTATCATGCCTTTCCGGTATTTTTGAAATAAATGTATTCATGATCTATAAATTTAGGGATAACAACAGACTAACTGTATCTGATAATAAAGAAATATATATATAAAGGCAACAGTTGTATAGTGCTGTTCGAAATTCATAAATCGACGAAAAATACAAATCTGGGTTACAAACTAAAACTGAAGGAAAATATAAGAGGAGAACTACGACACAACAGAAACACAACACTTAAATGTAATACACACAGAAACGAACTATAATATACCAATGGCCATTTTCCTGACTTAGTACAGGACATTTTAAGAAAAAATGGTGGGTTTAACCTTTTTGTGGCTAGCCAAACCTCGCATTTCTATGAAAGTGTTAATCATACCACTGAGGTGACACCATCACATGACAGGAATACAGTACAAATAAATGCAAGAACATTCAGGATAGATAATTATGCAATTAACAATACAATGTAGCACATATTTCGACGACGAATCAACAGAAACACTGAAGTGAACGAAAAACAAACGACAATACAACACACACAGAATCAAACTATACGATAACAATTACCGTTTTCCTGACTTGGTTCAGGACATTTTTTAGAACAAATGGTGGGTTGAACCTGGTTCATAATAGTATTTTTAACCTCTATTTGTACACAAACCGCAGTAGGTCAATTTCGGTATGTGCTAGGTGAACATATACACAAAAGAAATATATATTTGTAAATCAGACTAAACTTTTAATGACAACTTTTACTGTTATCGATACAATTATGATGAAACAAATATGATAAGGTTTGTTTACATTAAAAACTAAAACCTGATAGATATTTATATTTTTAAAGTCGAAAAATTTCTCGTTTGCTTGTATTTTGTTTTGTAGATTGGCAGACTAAGTTATCCCTAAAACTTGTAATTAAAAAGAACAATTTGCTCAATCTAGTATGTTAAAAATGCAATGTAAAATTTCACAACAAAAATTCTTCATATTTTTATTTGATATGAATTGTAGATCAAATATTCTTCTTCCTTTTTCTTTTTCTTCTTTTTTGTTAGGTCGGTTATTGGTAATTGGTCTGGTCTAGTTTATCCTTATCCTTGTTTCAGGAATTTCTTGTACTTCTTTTTCCCTATTGCGAGTTTGTAGGAGCATGTCAGATTTTAAAGGAAAACAATATTTTGTTCATTTAAACAAACAAAGAGACACAAATAGATTAAAAAGATGACTAAAAGAGACAGCAAGGATATTCAAATTCGCTAGTCGAATACAAACTGACAACCATTACCTTTATCAAGCTAATAGAAGTTTTATGATTCCACTAAAAGTATCGACTTCCTTTTAAAAGCACATTTTCTTTATATTATCCGATCTGTGTGGTATGCAATAAAAAATTGACACGAATAAATAGAGTGGATATTAGTATCTTTCAGTAAAATACAGCTTTCGGCGATAGACAAACACATAATGGAAAGTCATAAAAGGTCCAGGAATAACAAAATATGAAAGAATTCAAACGAAATTAACGCATTCATTTTTGACAAACAATTTACGGAAAAAAAATGATATATCCTCGATGCTCTTCAACTTTGTACTAGTTTGGCTTTATAAATATTTTGATATGAGCGTCACTGATGAGTCTTATGTAAACGAACCACGGGTCTGGCGTACTAAATTATAATCCTGGTACCTTTGATAACTATTTTCACCACTGGGTCGATGCCACTGCTGGTGGACGTTTCGTTCCCGAGGGTATCACCAGCCCAGTAGTCAACACTTCGGTGTTGACATGAATAGAATGGAATTCAAAACAGTGTGGCTGTGGCCCTTGATTGACACATTAAATTCATCCATTGACTGGGACAATTTACGTGAACGTTTGTCTTTAACGACCACTGTTCACGACGTACCTACGATAGACATTTAAACTGTGGGGTCACCAAAGGTTTCTTAACGCCTTTAATTATAAAATAATTCGAAAAATTAATCAGGAATAACCTTTATGTTTTGATATATATAATTGATATAAATCAAAACATCGTGTTATTTCTAATTAATTAAGGTATTGAGAACCTTTGGTGGCCCCATAGTTTAAGTGTCTTTAAAAAGTACATAGTGATAAGTGGTCGTTACATACAAACGTTCACCTAAATTGTCCCAGTCAATGGATGAATTTAATGTGTCAATCAATGGCCACAGCCACACTGTTTTGAATTTCATTCTATCAATAATGTGGTCATTTTTATAAATTTCCTGTTTACAAAACTTTGATTGCTTCGAAAAACTAAGGATTTTCTTATCCCAGGGATAGATTACCTTAACCGTATTTGGCACAACTTTTGGAATTTTGGATCCTCAATGCTCTTCAACTTTGTACTAGTTTGGCTTTATAAATATTTTGATATGAGCGTCACTGATGAGTCTTATGTAGACGAAACGCGCGTCTGGCGTACTAAATTATAATCCTGGTACCTTTGATAACTATATATGGCAACCAATGAGAACCATGTACTGACAGGTTTATGATTTCGAACAGGTGCATGAAATGTGGCGGTGTTAAAAACATGATTGTAAGCACTTAACATACATTTTTATTAAAATGAGAATATGGTCTAACTACAACATACGAACACCAGATAAACTAAAAAAAAATAAAAATAGTTTGACTCACCGAATTGGAACGCAACACAAAAACTGACTAGCACAAGTTTAAGCTTTCTTAAAAGCTGTGGACTGCTTCGCTTTATCCTAATTTAATGTAGTATGTGTGCATGTGGTATTTTAGATAGTTGATTAACATTAAATGGATTTACTTTGAGAGTGTGCGTTATGAGTGTGCCTCTCTGGAGGTGTGCCTAATTAAACAGAAGTTATAAAATACAGATAAAGCTTTTTTGAAAACGTTGTATATGAACATTGTTTAGCATAACAAATCGTGCGTATTGCAGATTGACAAAGCATATGAACGTGTATTGATAACTGATAATCCAATGTTGAATTTAAGTGTGCAATATATGCATAAAAAACGAAAATGAATTAATGACAGTTGATTGGAACTGATATATACACGTAGTTATTTATCCGGCTTTTAATGACTTATCCTGAACGAGAAAAGTCTGTAATTCTTTA
Source organism: Mytilus edulis (assembly GCF_963676685.1). Lineage (NCBI taxonomy): Eukaryota > Metazoa > Mollusca > Bivalvia > Mytilida > Mytilidae > Mytilus > Mytilus edulis. Next base: position 20,096 of record NW_027268245.1, read on the forward strand.
TCTCATTTAAACCAATGGCTGCTGCTGATTCTCAGCCGTATCATAAAGTAACCAATCAGTGATAAGTAATTATTTCAAGATGGCATGTATGTTTACTGAAACTAATAGCTCCGCACCGTGGTGCGAAGCAATACAGACAGAAGTCACGACCTACTGAATACAGAGTTTCTTTTGATAAAACACGGTTGCTGTTATTGTTTATTAACTATACTTTTTATGTTTTTAGGTGGGTGGTGTGAAAAATACAAAACTGAAGGTCAATCTTGCAGTGGGATTGCTAAGACGAATGGTCATTGTGAGTGTGGACCTGGCCTGACTTGTACTGTTGTCAGCCACACATACAAAATTTCATAAACGAGACGAATTGCCTGCAACATGCTTGCGAAGTCAAACATAAGATCAATAACAGTTATAGCTATAGATTAGTAGATTCGTCCTATACATGGAAACAAAATAAATAGAAATATTCCTTATTCAGAGTTAAAAATTATTTTATGGTTAAGCTATCATAAGCACAAGAAAGTCACCAAGACTGTCCATATTATAAGTACATGACTTCTAATGGCATAATTCACTGCTGATGATATTTTATACTTTGATTTTAAAAATATTAGAAGATGGCCGCAAAATTGTTGGACAATTGTTGAAAAAAAAAGAGTTTTTAAATTTCGTGTGCATTACGTCCACTGAGCATACGCGAATGTGTTTAAGACACTGATCGATAACGGGATATTTTCTCAAAATGTGGCGTTTTATGTGGAAAAAAAGATTGTTTCAAAGACAAATTTAGGAAGTACAAACGCAACATTTAAACGTCATATTACAAATATTTCCGACATGGTTTCAGATGAAATATGGCTCAATGAAATAGGTATAGATCTTAAGTACTACATATTTGATACTGGCATGGCATAAAGTTGCTGTTGACCTTTTCTAAACCGGAATTCAGCCAATACATATTT
>NW_027268247.1:0-18726 GCF_963676685.1 Mytilus edulis
GAAATCCAATGGACCAATGTTGATGGAACTCTACTATAGTAAGGACCCCCAGGTGCAGAGTTGCAGGAAGCATGGAATGGTTCAAGATGGCCACCGTTTCCATGGAAACAGAACAAATGTGAAAAATCCAGTTTTTGTTTTGGTGAACTGTTTGGATATGCTTTATCTCAGAATCATTATATTTTAATACAATGTAGGTGCCCACTATATACAGGTGTTAGATGATTTTGGTGATCATTGGAACTACTATGTTGCCATGGAAACTACACCAAAAATTTCGAAATTCTCAAAATGCTCCAAACTTCAGGAAACTTCACAGTAACGATGAGCAACATTGGAAGATGTGGAATTTGGCGTTGGAATTTCCAAAATATCTGTTGTAATACCTTGGAAACAATGCAAAAAGGTCAAAACTTTGAATTTTCACAGAACATTCCAGAACATCAATGTTCAATTTATTCTAGAGACATTAAATGGTATATGATTATGGAGGGTAAAAAATGCAGCACGGGTTTGACTTTGGAATATTCAAAATGGCCGCCGTTACCATGGAAACAGCAAAAATATGAAAAACTTCAAAATGCTTCAAATTTAAGGAAACTTATAACAAATGTTGCCTAGCTTATGTAGACTTGACTTTTGAGTTTGGAATTTTCAAAATGGCCGCCGTTACCATGGAAACAGCAATATTATCCAAAATTTCAAATGCTTCAAACTTAATGAAACTTTGCAAAAATGTTACTAGACATCTGTAGATGCACTATTTGACTTTGGAATTTTCAAAATGGCTGCCGCTCACCTGGCAATGGGAGAAGGGTGCCATCCGTTATTGCTAGCAATTACAAATCTAGTTTCTTTTTATTTTTATTCTTCCACACATTTTGTCCACGCTATTTCTCGTAATTGGTCAGACCCATGTTGATGGAACTATACCATAATATGAACCGCCATGTGAAGTTGTTGCAAGAGACATTGGAATGGTAAAAAATGGCCGCCGTTACCATGGAAACAAAAAAAATGTAAAAAAAAATCCAAATTTTAAATCTTTCGTTATAAGAGGCAAAGTCTTGAAAGTTTATGTAAATGTTGGCAGTGGTGCCCCGAGGTACCAACAGTACTTGGAATTTTCAAAATGGCTGCCATTGCCATGGAAACTAGACAAAAGTTTAACATTGACCCTATGGGAAAATGCGTTTTAGCTGCATTTTCTTGAAAAATATAACAACAATTCCACGGAAATCGTAATTAGGAGTGTGTGCAAATGGTCACATGCAATTGCTGTACTGCTAACATGTACTAGAATATTCTAGAATAAAAATATGTATTTTATTTAATGTGCTTTAAAGAGAAATCGCCACCGAGAGAACGAGAAACACTCAGAGTACAAATTACTGACATTTCTGCACTTGCGTTAAAGTACATATCCGTGAATGACACACCTGCTAAAATATACACATTAGCTGAAATCAATCGATAAACATGTAATTAAATTGTACACGATAAGTTACATGTATTGTATGATACGCGAGCTATTGAAGAATAAAATTGAACAGTTAATACGCCGCTCCGTCAATATATACACATGTTGTCTGTCCTACGTCCCCTCTAAAAAGAATATTAATATGCTAAGTCCACGATAATATACTTGAGTATCACGTGACACCACCTTCCTACTTGCGCGCGTGTCTAATTTTAGATTTAAAAAGGATTCCCAAACTATGTATAGAACTGAAACGTATTCTACGGAAGAGAAAAAAAAAGGGGGGGGGGGGGGGGTGTTTAGACATGCTGATTCCGACATGTATAATAGATATGCCATTTGACTTTTGTACACTCATAATTGTTGATGCTACTGTGACAATGTGCAGTACGGGGTGCCATCGTCCGCTATTGCTTGCAATAGCAAATCTAGTGTTATAATAACTCATTCGCAATTCTTTTTTTTTCGGATGTAAGAAAAGCAAATAGAGTATTTTTCTCAATACTACATGCAAAATTGTGCGTCAGATATTTGTCACTGAACAGTATGAAACGTATAGACAATAAATAAACCTATGCAAAATGTGTCATTTTAGGCAATTACAACGTATTGATCAATCGATCAATCAATCAATCAAATCATGATCAGAGTGATCAAATCATGATCACATTGATCAAATCATGATTAGAGATCGATCAATCAATCAAGTGTTGATATCAATCAGTGCAGAATCCGAAATAAACGTCCCATCGCTATTTTTACGAACTGTCAATCATTCGATCAATCAATCAATCAAACGATCGATCAATTGATTGATTGATCAATCATGATCACAAACCTTCAATCAACCAATACACGTACATGTATCTTCTCCGTTGAATTCATGAAAGAAAAAAACCTTTAATTCGCTTCGCGTATCATTATGGCACCCTCAACGGAGTTGGGGTGACATCTTGTTATTCTACGTTTCTTTTTTTTCTTTTTATTTTTATTCTTCCACACATTTTGTCCACGCTATTTCTCGTAATTGGTCAGACCCATGTTGATGGAACTATACCATAATATGAACCGCCATGTGAAGTTGTGCAAGAGACATTGGAATGGTAAAAATGGCCGCCCGTTACCATGGAAACAAAAAAATGTAAAAAAAAATCCAAATTTTAAATCTTTCGTTATAAGAGGCAAAGTCTTGAAAGTTTATGTAAATGTTGGCAGTGGTGCCCCGAGGTACCAACAGTACTTGGAATTTCAAAATGGCTGCCATTGCCATGGAAACTAGACAAAAGTTTAACATTGACCCTATGGGAAAATGCGTTTTAGCTGCATTTTCTTGAAAAATATAACAACAATTCCACGGAAATCGTAATTAGGAGTGTGTGCAAATGGTCACATGCAATTGCTGTACTGCTAACATGTACTAGAATATTCTAGAATAAAAATATGTATTTTATTTAATGTGCTTTAAAGAGAAAATCGCCACCGAGAGAACGAGAAACACTCAGAGTACAAATTACTGACATTTCTGCACTTGCGTTAAAGTACATATCCGTGAATGACACACCTGCTAAAATATACACATTAGCTGAAATCAATCGATAAACATGTAATTAAATTGTACACGATAAGTTACATGTATTGTATGATACGCGAGCTATTGAAGAATAAATTGAACAGTTAATACGCCGCTCCGTCAATATATACACATGTTGTCTGTCCTACGTCCCCTCTAAAAAGAATATTAATATGCTAAGTCCACGATAATATACTTGAGTATCACGTGACACCACCTTCCTACTTGCGCGCGTGTCTAATTTTAGATTTAAAAAGGATTCCCAAACTATGTATAGAACTGAAACGTATTCTACGGAAGAGAAAAAAAAAAGGGGGGGGGGGGGTGTTTAGACATGCTGATTCCGACATGTATAATAGATATGCCATTTGACTTTTGTACACTCATAATTGTTGATGCTACTGTGACAATGTGCAGTACGGGGTGCCATCGTCCGCTATTGCTTGCAATAGCAAATCTAGTGTTATAATAACTCATTCGCAATTCTTTTTTTTTCGGATGTAAGAAAAGCAAATAGAGTATTTTTCTCAATACTACATGCAAAATTGTGCGTCAGATATTTGTCACTGAACAGTATGAAACGTATAGACAATAAATAAACCTATGCAAAATGTGTCATTTTAGGCAATACAACGTATTGATCAATCGATCAATCAATCAATCAAATCATGATCAGAGTGATCAAATCATGATCACATTGATCAAATCATGATTAGAGATCGATCAATCAATCAAGTGTTGATATCAATCAAGTGCAGAATCCGAAATAAACGTCCCATCGCTATTTTTACGAACTGTCAATCATTCGATCAATCAATCAATCAAACGATCGATCAATTGATTGATTGATCAATCATGATCACAAACCTTCAATCAACCAATACACGTACATGTATCTTCTCCGTTGAATTCATGAAAGAAAAAAACCTTTAATTCGCTTCGCGTATCATTATGGCACCCTCAACGGAGTTGGGGTGACATCTTGTTATTCTACGTTTCTTTTTTTTCTTTTTATTTTTATTCTTCCACACATTTTGTCCACGCTATTTCTCGTAATTGGTCAGACCCATGTTGATGGAACTATACCATAATATGAACCGCCATGTGAAGTTGTGCAAGAGACATTGGAATGGTAAAAAATGGCCGCCGTTACCATGGAAACAAAAAAAATGTAAAAAAAAATCCAAATTTTAAATCTTTCGTTATAAGAGGCAAAGTCTTGAAAGTTTATGTAAATGTTGGCAGTGGTGCCCCGAGGTACCAACAGTACTTGGAATTTTCAAAATGGCTGCCATTGCCATGGAAACTAGACAAAAGTTTAACATTGACCCTATGGGAAAATGCGTTTTAGCTGCATTTTCTTGAAAAATATAACAACAATTCCACGGAAATCGTAATTAGGAGTGTGTGCAAATGGTCACATGCAATTGCTGTACTGCTAACATGTACTAGAATATTCTAGAATAAAAATATGTATTTTATTTAATGTGCTTTAAAGAGAAAATCGCCACCGAGAGAACGAGAAACACTCAGAGTACAAATTACTGACATTTCTGCACTTGCGTTAAAGTACATATCCGTGAATGACACACCTGCTAAAATATACACATTAGCTGAAATCAATCGATAAACATGTAATTAAATTGTACACGATAAGTTACATGTATTGTATGATACGCGAGCTATTGAAGAATAAATTGAACAGTTAATACGCCGCTCCGTCAATATATACACATGTTGTCTGTCCTACGTCCCCTCTAAAAAGAATATTAATATGCTAAGTCCACGATAATATACTTGAGTATCACGTGACACCACCTTCCTACTTGCGCGCGTGTCTAATTTTAGATTTAAAAAGGATTCCCAAACTATGTATAGAACTGAAACGTATTCTACGGAAGAGAAAAAAAAAAGGGGGGGGGGGGGGGTGTTTAGACATGCTGATTCCGACATGTATAATAGATATGCCATTTGACTTTTGTACACTCATAATTGTTGATGCTACTGTGACAATGTGCAGTACGGGGTGCCATCGTCCGCTATTGCTTGCAATAGCAAATCTAGTGTTATAATAACTCATTCGCAATTCTTTTTTTTTCGGATGTAAGAAAAGCAAATAGAGTATTTTTCTCAATACTACATGCAAAATTGTGCGTCAGATATTTGTCACTGAACAGTATGAAACGTATAGACAATAAATAAACCTATGCAAAATGTGTCATTTTAGGCAATACAACGTATTGATCAATCGATCAATCAATCAATCAAATCATGATCAGAGTGATCAAATCATGATCACATTGATCAAATCATGATTAGAGATCGATCAATCAATCAAGTGTTGATATCAATCAGGTGCAGAATCCGAAATAAACGTCCCATCGCTATTTTTACGAACTGTCAATCATTCGATCAATCAATCAATCAAACGATCGATCAATTGATTGATTGATCAATCATGATCACAAACCTTCAATCAACCAATACACGTACATGTATCTTCTCCGTTGAATTCATGAAAGAAAAAAACCTTTAATTCGCTTCGCGTATCATTATGGCACCCTCAACGGAGTTGGGGTGACATCTTGTTATTCTACGTTTCTTTTTTTTCTTTTTATTTTTATTCTTCCACACATTTTGTCCACGCTATTTCTCGTAATTGGTCAGACCCATGTTGATGGAACTATACCATAATATGAACCGCCATGTGAAGTTGTGCAAGAGACATTGGAATGGTAAAAAATGGCCGCCGTTACCATGGAAACAAAAAAAATGTAAAAAAAAATCCAAATTTTAAATCTTTCGTTATAAGAGGCAAAGTCTTGAAAGTTTATGTAAATGTTGGCAGTGGTGCCCCGAGGTACCAACAGTACTTGGAATTTTCAAAATGGCTGCCATTGCCATGGAAACTAGACAAAAGTTTAACATTGACCCTATGGGAAAATGCGTTTTAGCTGCATTTTCTTGAAAAATATAACAACAATTCCACGGAAATCGTAATTAGGAGTGTGTGCAAATGGTCACATGCAATTGCTGTACTGCTAACATGTACTAGAATATTCTAGAATAAAAATATGTATTTTATTTAATGTGCTTTAAAGAGAAAATCGCCACCGAGAGAACGAGAAACACTCAGAGTACAAATTACTGACATTTCTGCACTTGCGTTAAAGTACATATCCGTGAATGACACACCTGCTAAAATATACACATTAGCTGAAATCAATCGATAAACATGTAATTAAATTGTACACGATAAGTTACATGTATTGTATGATACGCGAGCTATTGAAGAATAAATTGAACAGTTAATACGCCGCTCCGTCAATATATACACATGTTGTCTGTCCTACGTCCCCTCTAAAAAGAATATTAATATGCTAAGTCCACGATAATATACTTGAGTATCACGTGACACCACCTTCCTACTTGCGCGCGTGTCTAATTTTAGATTTAAAAAGGATTCCCAAACTATGTATAGAACTGAAACGTATTCTACGGAAGAGAAAAAAAAAAGGGGGGGGGGGGGTGTTTAGACATGCTGATTCCGACATGTATAATAGATATGCCATTTGACTTTTGTACACTCATAATTGTTGATGCTACTGTGACAATGTGCAGTACGGGGTGCCATCGTCCGCTATTGCTTGCAATAGCAAATCTAGTGTTATAATAACTCATTCGCAATTCTTTTTTTTTCGGATGTAAGAAAAGCAAATAGAGTATTTTTCTCAATACTACATGCAAAATTGTGCGTCAGATATTTGTCACTGAACAGTATGAAACGTATAGACAATAAATAAACCTATGCAAAATGTGTCATTTTAGGCAATACAACGTATTGATCAATCGATCAATCAATCAATCAAATCATGATCAGAGTGATCAAATCATGATCACATTGATCAAATCATGATTAGAGATCGATCAATCAATCAAGTGTTGATATCAATCAGGTGCAGAATCCGAAATAAACGTCCCATCGCTATTTTTACGAACTGTCAATCATTCGATCAATCAATCAATCAAACGATCGATCAATTGATTGATTGATCAATCATGATCACAAACCTTCAATCAACCAATACACGTACATGTATCTTCTCCGTTGAATTCATGAAAGAAAAAAACCTTTAATTCGCTTCGCGTATCATTATGGCACCCTCAACGGAGTTGGGGTGACATCTTGTTATTCTACGTTTCTTTTTTTTCTTTTTATTTTTATTCTTCCACACATTTTGTCCACGCTATTTCTCGTAATTGGTCAGACCCATGTTGATGGAACTATACCATAATATGAACCGCCATGTGAAGTTGTGCAAGAGACATTGGAATGGTAAAAAATGGCCGCCGTTACCATGGAAACAAAAAAAATGTAAAAAAAAATCCAAATTTTAAATCTTTCGTTATAAGAGGCAAAGTCTTGAAAGTTTATGTAAATGTTGGCAGTGGTGCCCCGAGGTACCAACAGTACTTGGAATTTTCAAAATGGCTGCCATTGCCATGGAAACTAGACAAAAGTTTAACATTGACCCTATGGGAAAATGCGTTTTAGCTGCATTTTCTTGAAAAATATAACAACAATTCCACGGAAATCGTAATTAGGAGTGTGTGCAAATGGTCACATGCAATTGCTGTACTGCTAACATGTACTAGAATATTCTAGAATAAAAATATGTATTTTATTTAATGTGCTTTAAAGAGAAAATCGCCACCGAGAGAACGAGAAACACTCAGAGTACAAATTACTGACATTTCTGCACTTGCGTTAAAGTACATATCCGTGAATGACACACCTGCTAAAATATACACATTAGCTGAAATCAATCGATAAACATGTAATTAAATTGTACACGATAAGTTACATGTATTGTATGATACGCGAGCTATTGAAGAATAAATTGAACAGTTAATACGCCGCTCCGTCAATATATACACATGTTGTCTGTCCTACGTCCCCTCTAAAAAGAATATTAATATGCTAAGTCCACGATAATATACTTGAGTATCACGTGACACCACCTTCCTACTTGCGCGCGTGTCTAATTTTAGATTTAAAAAGGATTCCCAAACTATGTATAGAACTGAAACGTATTCTACGGAAGAGAAAAAAAAAAGGGGGGGGGGGGGTGTTTAGACATGCTGATTCCGACATGTATAATAGATATGCCATTTGACTTTTGTACACTCATAATTGTTGATGCTACTGTGACAATGTGCAGTACGGGGTGCCATCGTCCGCTATTGCTTGCAATAGCAAATCTAGTGTTATAATAACTCATTCGCAATTCTTTTTTTTTCGGATGTAAGAAAAGCAAATAGAGTATTTTTCTCAATACTACATGCAAAATTGTGCGTCAGATATTTGTCACTGAACAGTATGAAACGTATAGACAATAAATAAACCTATGCAAAATGTGTCATTTTAGGCAATACAACGTATTGATCAATCGATCAATCAATCAATCAAATCATGATCAGAGTGATCAAATCATGATCACATTGATCAAATCATGATTAGAGATCGATCAATCAATCAAGTGTTGATATCAATCAGGTGCAGAATCCGAAATAAACGTCCCATCGCTATTTTTACGAACTGTCAATCATTCGATCAATCAATCAATCAAACGATCGATCAATTGATTGATTGATCAATCATGATCACAAACCTTCAATCAACCAATACACGTACATGTATCTTCTCCGTTGAATTCATGAAAGAAAAAAACCTTTAATTCGCTTCGCGTATCATTATGGCACCCTCAACGGAGTTGGGGTGACATCTTGTTATTCTACGTTTCTTTTTTTTCTTTTTATTTTTATTCTTCCACACATTTTGTCCACGCTATTTCTCGTAATTGGTCAGACCCATGTTGATGGAACTATACCATAATATGAACCGCCATGTGAAGTTGTGCAAGAGACATTGGAATGGTAAAAAATGGCCGCCGTTACCATGGAAACAAAAAAAATGTAAAAAAAAATCCAAATTTTAAATCTTTCGTTATAAGAGGCAAAGTCTTGAAAGTTTATGTAAATGTTGGCAGTGGTGCCCCGAGGTACCAACAGTACTTGGAATTTTCAAAATGGCTGCCATTGCCATGGAAACTAGACAAAAGTTTAACATTGACCCTATGGGAAAATGCGTTTTAGCTGCATTTTCTTGAAAAATATAACAACAATTCCACGGAAATCGTAATTAGGAGTGTGTGCAAATGGTCACATGCAATTGCTGTACTGCTAACATGTACTAGAATATTCTAGAATAAAAATATGTATTTTATTTAATGTGCTTTAAAGAGAAAATCGCCACCGAGAGAACGAGAAACACTCAGAGTACAAATTACTGACATTTCTGCACTTGCGTTAAAGTACATATCCGTGAATGACACACCTGCTAAAATATACACATTAGCTGAAATCAATCGATAAACATGTAATTAAATTGTACACGATAAGTTACATGTATTGTATGATACGCGAGCTATTGAAGAATAAATTGAACAGTTAATACGCCGCTCCGTCAATATATACACATGTTGTCTGTCCTACGTCCCCTCTAAAAAGAATATTAATATGCTAAGTCCACGATAATATACTTGAGTATCACGTGACACCACCTTCCTACTTGCGCGCGTGTCTAATTTTAGATTTAAAAAGGATTCCCAAACTATGTATAGAACTGAAACGTATTCTACGGAAGAGAAAAAAAAAAGGGGGGGGGGGGGTGTTTAGACATGCTGATTCCGACATGTATAATAGATATGCCATTTGACTTTTGTACACTCATAATTGTTGATGCTACTGTGACAATGTGCAGTACGGGGTGCCATCGTCCGCTATTGCTTGCAATAGCAAATCTAGTGTTATAATAACTCATTCGCAATTCTTTTTTTTTCGGATGTAAGAAAAGCAAATAGAGTATTTTTCTCAATACTACATGCAAAATTGTGCGTCAGATATTTGTCACTGAACAGTATGAAACGTATAGACAATAAATAAACCTATGCAAAATGTGTCATTTTAGGCAATACAACGTATTGATCAATCGATCAATCAATCAATCAAATCATGATCAGAGTGATCAAATCATGATCACATTGATCAAATCATGATTAGAGATCGATCAATCAATCAAGTGTTGATATCAATCAGGTGCAGAATCCGAAATAAACGTCCCATCGCTATTTTTACGAACTGTCAATCATTCGATCAATCAATCAATCAAACGATCGATCAATTGATTGATTGATCAATCATGATCACAAACCTTCAATCAACCAATACACGTACATGTATCTTCTCCGTTGAATTCATGAAAGAAAAAAACCTTTAATTCGCTTCGCGTATCATTATGGCACCCTCAACGGAGTTGGGGTGACATCTTGTTATTCTACGTTTCTTTTTTTTCTTTTTATTTTTATTCTTCCACACATTTTGTCCACGCTATTTCTCGTAATTGGTCAGACCCATGTTGATGGAACTATACCATAATATGAACCGCCATGTGAAGTTGTGCAAGAGACATTGGAATGGTAAAAAATGGCCGCCGTTACCATGGAAACAAAAAAAATGTAAAAAAAAATCCAAATTTTAAATCTTTCGTTATAAGAGGCAAAGTCTTGAAAGTTTATGTAAATGTTGGCAGTGGTGCCCCGAGGTACCAACAGTACTTGGAATTTTCAAAATGGCTGCCATTGCCATGGAAACTAGACAAAAGTTTAACATTGACCCTATGGGAAAATGCGTTTTAGCTGCATTTTCTTGAAAAATATAACAACAATTCCACGGAAATCGTAATTAGGAGTGTGTGCAAATGGTCACATGCAATTGCTGTACTGCTAACATGTACTAGAATATTCTAGAATAAAAATATGTATTTTATTTAATGTGCTTTAAAGAGAAAATCGCCACCGAGAGAACGAGAAACACTCAGAGTACAAATTACTGACATTTCTGCACTTGCGTTAAAGTACATATCCGTGAATGACACACCTGCTAAAATATACACATTAGCTGAAATCAATCGATAAACATGTAATTAAATTGTACACGATAAGTTACATGTATTGTATGATACGCGAGCTATTGAAGAATAAATTGAACAGTTAATACGCCGCTCCGTCAATATATACACATGTTGTCTGTCCTACGTCCCCTCTAAAAAGAATATTAATATGCTAAGTCCACGATAATATACTTGAGTATCACGTGACACCACCTTCCTACTTGCGCGCGTGTCTAATTTTAGATTTAAAAAGGATTCCCAAACTATGTATAGAACTGAAACGTATTCTACGGAAGAGAAAAAAAAAAGGGGGGGGGGGGTGTTTAGACATGCTGATTCCGACATGTATAATAGATATGCCATTTGACTTTTGTACACTCATAATTGTTGATGCTACTGTGACAATGTGCAGTACGGGGTGCCATCGTCCGCTATTGCTTGCAATAGCAAATCTAGTGTTATAATAACTCATTCGCAATTCTTTTTTTTTCGGATGTAAGAAAAGCAAATAGAGTATTTTTCTCAATACTACATGCAAAATTGTGCGTCAGATATTTGTCACTGAACAGTATGAAACGTATAGACAATAAATAAACCTATGCAAAATGTGTCATTTTAGGCAATACAACGTATTGATCAATCGATCAATCAATCAATCAAATCATGATCAGAGTGATCAAATCATGATCACATTGATCAAATCATGATTAGAGATCGATCAATCAATCAAGTGTTGATATCAATCAGGTGCAGAATCCGAAATAAACGTCCCATCGCTATTTTTACGAACTGTCAATCATTCGATCAATCAATCAATCAAACGATCGATCAATTGATTGATTGATCAATCATGATCACAAACCTTCAATCAACCAATACACGTACATGTATCTTCTCCGTTGAATTCATGAAAGAAAAAAACCTTTAATTCGCTTCGCGTATCATTATGGCACCCTCAACGGAGTTGGGGTGACATCTTGTTATTCTACGTTTCTTTTTTTTCTTTTTATTTTTATTCTTCCACACATTTTGTCCACGCTATTTCTCGTAATTGGTCAGACCCATGTTGATGGAACTATACCATAATATGAACCGCCATGTGAAGTTGTGCAAGAGACATTGGAATGGTAAAAAATGGCCGCCGTTACCATGGAAACAAAAAAAATGTAAAAAAAAATCCAAATTTTAAATCTTTCGTTATAAGAGGCAAAGTCTTGAAAGTTTATGTAAATGTTGGCAGTGGTGCCCCGAGGTACCAACAGTACTTGGAATTTTCAAAATGGCTGCCATTGCCATGGAAACTAGACAAAAGTTTAACATTGACCCTATGGGAAAATGCGTTTTAGCTGCATTTTCTTGAAAAATATAACAACAATTCCACGGAAATCGTAATTAGGAGTGTGTGCAAATGGTCACATGCAATTGCTGTACTGCTAACATGTACTAGAATATTCTAGAATAAAAATATGTATTTTATTTAATGTGCTTTAAAGAGAAAATCGCCACCGAGAGAACGAGAAACACTCAGAGTACAAATTACTGACATTTCTGCACTTGCGTTAAAGTACATATCCGTGAATGACACACCTGCTAAAATATACACATTAGCTGAAATCAATCGATAAACATGTAATTAAATTGTACACGATAAGTTACATGTATTGTATGATACGCGAGCTATTGAAGAATAAATTGAACAGTTAATACGCCGCTCCGTCAATATATACACATGTTGTCTGTCCTACGTCCCCTCTAAAAAGAATATTAATATGCTAAGTCCACGATAATATACTTGAGTATCACGTGACACCACCTTCCTACTTGCGCGCGTGTCTAATTTTAGATTTAAAAAGGATTCCCAAACTATGTATAGAACTGAAACGTATTCTACGGAAGAGAAAAAAAAAAGGGGGGGGGGGGTGTTTAGACATGCTGATTCCGACATGTATAATAGATATGCCATTTGACTTTTGTACACTCATAATTGTTGATGCTACTGTGACAATGTGCAGTACGGGGTGCCATCGTCCGCTATTGCTTGCAATAGCAAATCTAGTGTTATAATAACTCATTCGCAATTCTTTTTTTTTCGGATGTAAGAAAAGCAAATAGAGTATTTTTCTCAATACTACATGCAAAATTGTGCGTCAGATATTTGTCACTGAACAGTATGAAACGTATAGACAATAAATAAACCTATGCAAAATGTGTCATTTTAGGCAATACAACGTATTGATCAATCGATCAATCAATCAATCAAATCATGATCAGAGTGATCAAATCATGATCACATTGATCAAATCATGATTAGAGATCGATCAATCAATCAAGTGTTGATATCAATCAAGTGCAGAATCCGAAATAAACGTCCCATCGCTATTTTTACGAACTGTCAATCATTCGATCAATCAATCAATCAAACGATCGATCAATTGATTGATTGATCAATCATGATCACAAACCTTCAATCAACCAATACACGTACATGTATCTTCTCCGTTGAATTCATGAAAGAAAAAAACCTTTAATTCGCTTCGCGTATCATTATGGCACCCTCAACGGAGTTGGGGTGACATCTTGTTATTCTACGTTTCTTTTTTTTCTTTTTATTTTTATTCTTCCACACATTTTGTCCACGCTATTTCTCGTAATTGGTCAGACCCATGTTGATGGAACTATACCATAATATGAACCGCCATGTGAAGTTGTGCAAGAGACATTGGAATGGTAAAAAATGGCCGCCGTTACCATGGAAACAAAAAAAATGTAAAAAAAAATCCAAATTTTAAATCTTTCGTTATAAGAGGCAAAGTCTTGAAAGTTTATGTAAATGTTGGCAGTGGTGCCCCGAGGTACCAACAGTACTTGGAATTTTCAAAATGGCTGCCATTGCCATGGAAACTAGACAAAAGTTTAACATTGACCCTATGGGAAAATGCGTTTTAGCTGCATTTTCTTGAAAAATATAACAACAATTCCACGGAAATCGTAATTAGGAGTGTGTGCAAATGGTCACATGCAATTGCTGTACTGCTAACATGTACTAGAATATTCTAGAATAAAAATATGTATTTTATTTAATGTGCTTTAAAGAGAAAATCGCCACCGAGAGAACGAGAAACACTCAGAGTACAAATTACTGACATTTCTGCACTTGCGTTAAAGTACATATCCGTGAATGACACACCTGCTAAAATATACACATTAGCTGAAATCAATCGATAAACATGTAATTAAATTGTACACGATAAGTTACATGTATTGTATGATACGCGAGCTATTGAAGAATAAATTGAACAGTTAATACGCCGCTCCGTCAATATATACACATGTTGTCTGTCCTACGTCCCCTCTAAAAAGAATATTAATATGCTAAGTCCACGATAATATACTTGAGTATCACGTGACACCACCTTCCTACTTGCGCGCGTGTCTAATTTTAGATTTAAAAAGGATTCCCAAACTATGTATAGAACTGAAACGTATTCTACGGAAGAGAAAAAAAAAAGGGGGGGGGGGGGTGTTTAGACATGCTGATTCCGACATGTATAATAGATATGCCATTTGACTTTTGTACACTCATAATTGTTGATGCTACTGTGACAATGTGCAGTACGGGGTGCCATCGTCCGCTATTGCTTGCAATAGCAAATCTAGTGTTATAATAACTCATTCGCAATTCTTTTTTTTTCGGATGTAAGAAAAGCAAATAGAGTATTTTTCTCAATACTACATGCAAAATTGTGCGTCAGATATTTGTCACTGAACAGTATGAAACGTATAGACAATAAATAAACCTATGCAAAATGTGTCATTTTAGGCAATACAACGTATTGATCAATCGATCAATCAATCAATCAAATCATGATCAGAGTGATCAAATCATGATCACATTGATCAAATCATGATTAGAGATCGATCAATCAATCAAGTGTTGATATCAATCAGGTGCAGAATCCGAAATAAACGTCCCATCGCTATTTTTACGAACTGTCAATCATTCGATCAATCAATCAATCAAACGATCGATCAATTGATTGATTGATCAATCATGATCACAAACCTTCAATCAACCAATACACGTACATGTATCTTCTCCGTTGAATTCATGAAAGAAAAAAACCTTTAATTCGCTTCGCGTATCATTATGGCACCCTCAACGGAGTTGGGGTGACATCTTGTTATTCTACGTTTCTTTTTTTTCTTTTTATTTTTATTCTTCCACACATTTTGTCCACGCTATTTCTCGTAATTGGTCAGACCCATGTTGATGGAACTATACCATAATATGAACCGCCATGTGAAGTTGTGCAAGAGACATTGGAATGGTAAAAAATGGCCGCCGTTACCATGGAAACAAAAAAAATGTAAAAAAAAATCCAAATTTTAAATCTTTCGTTATAAGAGGCAAAGTCTTGAAAGTTTATGTAAATGTTGGCAGTGGTGCCCCGAGGTACCAACAGTACTTGGAATTTTCAAAATGGCTGCCATTGCCATGGAAACTAGACAAAAGTTTAACATTGACCCTATGGGAAAATGCGTTTTAGCTGCATTTTCTTGAAAAATATAACAACAATTCCACGGAAATCGTAATTAGGAGTGTGTGCAAATGGTCACATGCAATTGCTGTACTGCTAACATGTACTAGAATATTCTAGAATAAAAATATGTATTTTATTTAATGTGCTTTAAAGAGAAAATCGCCACCGAGAGAACGAGAAACACTCAGAGTACAAATTACTGACATTTCTGCACTTGCGTTAAAGTACATATCCGTGAATGACACACCTGCTAAAATATACACATTAGCTGAAATCAATCGATAAACATGTAATTAAATTGTACACGATAAGTTACATGTATTGTATGATACGCGAGCTATTGAAGAATAAATTGAACAGTTAATACGCCGCTCCGTCAATATATACACATGTTGTCTGTCCTACGTCCCCTCTAAAAAGAATATTAATATGCTAAGTCCACGATAATATACTTGAGTATCACGTGACACCACCTTCCTACTTGCGCGCGTGTCTAATTTTAGATTTAAAAAGGATTCCCAAACTATGTATAGAACTGAAACGTATTCTACGGAAGAGAAAAAAAAAAGGGGGGGGGGGGTGTTTAGACATGCTGATTCCGACATGTATAATAGATATGCCATTTGACTTTTGTACACTCATAATTGTTGATGCTACTGTGACAATGTGCAGTACGGGGTGCCATCGTCCGCTATTGCTTGCAATAGCAAATCTAGTGTTATAATAACTCATTCGCAATTCTTTTTTTTTCGGATGTAAGAAAAGCAAATAGAGTATTTTTCTCAATACTACATGCAAAATTGTGCGTCAGATATTTGTCACTGAACAGTATGAAACGTATAGACAATAAATAAACCTATGCAAAATGTGTCATTTTAGGCAATACAACGTATTGATCAATCGATCAATCAATCAATCAAATCATGATCAGAGTGATCAAATCATGATCACATTGATCAAATCATGATTAGAGATCGATCAATCAATCAAGTGTTGATATCAATCAGGTGCAGAATCCGAAATAAACGTCCCATCGCTATTTTTACGAACTGTCAATCATTCGATCAATCAATCAATCAAACGATCGATCAATTGATTGATTGATCAATCATGATCACAAACCTTCAATCAACCAATACACGTACATGTATCTTCTCCGTTGAATTCATGAAAGAAAAAAACCTTTAATTCGCTTCGCGTATCATTATGGCACCCTCAACGGAGTTGGGGTGACATCTTGTTATTCTACGTTTCTTTTTTTTCTTTTTATTTTTATTCTTCCACACATTTTGTCCACGCTATTTCTCGTAATTGGTCAGACCCATGTTGATGGAACTATACCATAATATGAACCGCCATGTGAAGTTGTGCAAGAGACATTGGAATGGTAAAAAATGGCCGCCGTTACCATGGAAACAAAAAAAATGTAAAAAAAAATCCAAATTTTAAATCTTTCGTTATAAGAGGCAAAGTCTTGAAAGTTTATGTAAATGTTGGCAGTGGTGCCCCGAGGTACCAACAGTACTTGGAATTTTCAAAATGGCTGCCATTGCCATGGAAACTAGACAAAAGTTTAACATTGACCCTATGGGAAAATGCGTTTTAGCTGCATTTTCTTGAAAAATATAACAACAATTCCACGGAAATCGTAATTAGGAGTGTGTGCAAATGGTCACATGCAATTGCTGTACTGCTAACATGTACTAGAATATTCTAGAATAAAAATATGTATTTTATTTAATGTGCTTTAAAGAGAAAATCGCCACCGAGAGAACGAGAAACACTCAGAGTACAAATTACTGACATTTCTGCACTTGCGTTAAAGTACATATCCGTGAATGACACACCTGCTAAAATATACACATTAGCTGAAATCAATCGATAAACATGTAATTAAATTGTACACGATAAGTTACATGTATTGTATGATACGCGAGCTATTGAAGAATAAATTGAACAGTTAATACGCCGCTCCGTCAATATATACACATGTTGTCTGTCCTACGTCCCCTCTAAAAAGAATATTAATATGCTAAGTCCACGATAATATACTTGAGTATCACGTGACACCACCTTCCTACTTGCGCGCGTGTCTAATTTTAGATTTAAAAAGGATTCCCAAACTATGTATAGAACTGAAACGTATTCTACGGAAGAGAAAAAAAAAGGGGGGGGGGGGTGTTTAGACATGCTGATTCCGACATGTATAATAGATATGCCATTTGACTTTTGTACACTCATAATTGTTGATGCTACTGTGACAATGTGCAGTACGGGGTGCCATCGTCCGCTATTGCTTGCAATAGCAAATCTAGTGTTATAATAACTCATTCGCAATTCTTTTTTTTTCGGATGTAAGAAAAGCAAATAGAGTATTTTTCTCAATACTACATGCAAAATTGTGCGTCAGATATTTGTCACTGAACAGTATGAAACGTATAGACAATAAATAAACCTATGCAAAATGTGTCATTTTAGGCAATACAACGTATTGATCAATCGATCAATCAATCAATCAAATCATGATCAGAGTGATCAAATCATGATCACATTGATCAAATCATGATTAGAGATCGATCAATCAATCAAGTGTTGATATCAATCAGGTGCAGAATCCGAAATAAACGTCCCATCGCTATTTTTACGAACTGTCAATCATTCGATCAATCAATCAATCAAACGATCGATCAATTGATTGATTGATCAATCATGATCACAAACCTTCAATCAACCAATACACGTACATGTATCTTCTCCGTTGAATTCATGAAAGAAAAAAACCTTTAATTCGCTTCGCGTATCATTATGGCACCCTCAACGGAGTTGGGGTGACATCTTGTTATTCTACGTTTCTTTTTTTTCTTTTTATTTTTATTCTTCCACACATTTTGTCCACGCTATTTCTCGTAATTGGTCAGACCCATGTTGATGGAACTATACCATAATATGAACCGCCATGTGAAGTTGTGCAAGAGACATTGGAATGGTAAAAAATGGCGCCGTTACCATGAAACAAAAAAAATGTAAAAAAAAATCCAAATTTTAAATCTTTCGTTATAAGAGGCAAAGTCTTGAAAGTTTATGTAAATGTTGGCAGTGGTGCCCCGAGGTACCAACAGTACTT
>NW_027268248.1:0-7500 GCF_963676685.1 Mytilus edulis
AGAAATGGCAATGGCGTAAAAATCGCTTGCTAGGTCCGTAAATCTCAGTAAAAACCTACAATAAAATGTCCGCTCCGAGATTGAAATACTAATCTGTGTTACAAACAGGTGCTGAAAAATGTACATTATCAGAAAATAATCATTAAATGTGTTTTAAAGTTACACCGGATCGATTAAATCCAAAACATGCACTGCCCGTGACCTGTGATCAAAATGTCAATTTCCTACAATGACAAAAGAAATTACATTGTGTGCATTTCGTCTCTATACATGTTGTCTGTTCAACGTCCCCACCTAAAAAGAAATAAAAAGACTAAGTTTTCGTTATTATAAACCCGTGTCACGTGATGTCGCGCGCGCTGTACCTAAAATAAAAGAAACACTTTCCAAACTAAACATGAAACTTCTCCGGTAACACAATACTATAGACCCCTTACACAAACAAACAAACAAACAAACAAACAAACAAACAAACAAACACACACACACACACACACACACACACACACACACACACACACACATCAATCATCTTTTTAAGGGGTGAAAGACCGTTCACAATTGCTTTTTAAAAGCAATTGATTTATATTGTAAAACGGCAATTTTAACCATTCTGTTCCGTTTATATATAAAAAAAAAAAAAAAAAAAAAAAAAATCCCTGGGACCCCCTTTTGCCCCCCCCCCCCCCCTTTTTTTTTTACCCTCCACTTACAAATGAATGTAGCTTGTGTGCTATCCATTCTATCAACGGATAAGAACGACAACTCCAGTTTTTCCCTATTATTAGGTCTTTCAACCTTTCGGATGAAAGACCTATTGTTTTTGTTCTGATTATTATTATTATTATTATTATTATTATTTTTTTTCTTCCGCCAACATTTTTTTCCTTCGCTGTTTTTTTGTTTCGCAAGATGTCGCTTAGATAAATGAAATATGATATCGAACAGTTTATGCGCTTTTGAAACTGACACCGCGAAACCCAATACTTTCCCATATAAGAGTTATCTCCCCGAACACTGTTTTTTTTGTTATCACTTAATCTTCACAACCGTTTAAGAAACCGACAAATTTATTTTTCCAAATGGCGCGTTACATCCTCAGGATGTTCTGTTTTATGTTGACCGAAGCCGTAAAGAGATTCCATATAAGAGATATTTTCCCCTTTTGTTTTTGAAATTTTGAAATGTATTTTAAACTGGAAAATCATAAGTGATAGAGACCTCGGGTCTTTTGATTTGAGATCCTTGGTCCAAAAAAATGAAAATTAGGTCAAGGTCAAAGGTCAAGGTCATGTACAAAGGGACAGATTATGTGATTTTGGCACTACTTGAAGAGTTTTATGTGTGTTTGCCAACCAACCAACCAACCAACCAACCAATCAATCAATCAATCAATCAATCAATCAATCAATCAATCAATCAATCAATCAATCAATCATGTGTTTAGTATAGTGTCCAAAATCTGTGTTTCTTTTGCGTTGTTTTAATTGACCCTATCCAACGTGTTTAACCAACCAACCAACCAACCAACCAATCAATCAATCAATCAATCAATCATGATCATGATCAATCAATCATGATCATGATCAAGCAATCATGATCATGATCAATCAATCGTGATCGTGATCAATCAATCATAATTCCGTCTTATGTGTTTAATAAAGGGGTTCAAGATCTTCTTTGTTTCTTCTTCGCAGTTTCAATTGACCCTATCCAACGTGTTTAACGAACCAACCAACCAACCAACCAACCAATCAATCAATCAATCAATCAATCAATCAATCAATTAATCAATCATGTGTCCGTCTCATGTGTTTAATATAGGGTCCAAGATCTTTGTTTCTTTTTCGCTGTTTCAATTGACCCTATCCAACCAACCAACCAACTAATCAATCAATCAATCAATCAATCAATCAATCAATCAATCAATCATGATCATGATCAATCAATCATGTGTCCGTCTCATGTGTTTAATATAGGGTCCAAGATCTTTGTTTCTTTTTCGCTGTTTCAATTGACCCTTTCCAACGTGTTTAACCAACCAACCAACCGACCGACCGACCAACCAACTAATCAACCAATCAATCAATCAATCAATCAACCAACCAACCAACCAACCAATCAATCAATCAATCAATCAATCAATCAATCATGATCATGATCAATCAATCATGTTTCATGAAAAATCGAAATTCAATATTGTTCTTGCGTCACTTCTGAAAAAAAAATCCACATGTACTCTGAAACTACAAGTACAATCGACCTCAAAATTTGCAGTCAGCAGGGCATACATGTACTAAAGGTTTATAAAAAAACTTGTTGCAGATATCTCTCAAAGATTTTCCTAGAGAACAGAAATGGCAATGGCGTAAAAATCGCTTGCTAGGTCCGTAAATCTCAGTAAAAACCTACAATAAAATGTCCGCTCCGAGATTGAAATACTAATCTGTGTTACAAACAGGTGCTGAAAAATGTACATTATCAGAAAATAATCATTAAATGTGTTTTAAAGTTACACCGGATCGATTAAATCCAAAACATGCACTGCCCGTGACCTGTGATCAAAATGTCAATTTCCTACAATGACAAAAGAAATTACATTGTGTGCATTTCGTCTCTATACATGTTGTCTGTTCAACGTCCCCACCTAAAAAGAAATAAAAAGACTAAGTTTTCGTTATTATAAACCCGTGTCACGTGATGTCGCGCGCGCTGTACCTAAAATAAAAGAAACACTTTCCAAACTAAACATGAAACTTCTCCGGTAACACAATACTATAGACCCCTTACACAAACAAACAAACAAACAAACAAACAAACAAACAAACAAACACACACACACACACACACACACACACACACACACACACACACACATCAATCATCTTTTTAAGGGGTGAAAGACCGTTCACAATTGCTTTTTAAAAGCAATTGATTTATATTGTAAAACGGCAATTTTAACCATTCTGTTCCGTTTATATATAAAAAAAAAAAAAAAAAAAAAAAAAAATCCCTGGGACCCCCTTTTGCCCCCCCCCCCCCCCTTTTTTTTTTACCCTCCACTTACAAATGAATGTAGCTTGTGTGCTATCCATTCTATCAACGGATAAGAACGACAACTCCAGTTTTTCCCTATTATTAGGTCTTTCAACCTTTCGGATGAAAGACCTATTGTTTTTGTTCTGATTATTATTATTATTATTATTATTATTATTTTTTTTCTTCCGCCAACATTTTTTTCCTTCGCTGTTTTTTTGTTTCGCAAGATGTCGCTTAGATAAATGAAATATGATATCGAACAGTTTATGCGCTTTTGAAACTGACACCGCGAAACCCAATACTTTCCCATATAAGAGTTATCTCCCCGAACACTGTTTTTTTTGTTATCACTTAATCTTCACAACCGTTTAAGAAACCGACAAATTTATTTTTCCAAATGGCGCGTTACATCCTCAGGATGTTCTGTTTTATGTTGACCGAAGCCGTAAAGAGATTCCATATAAGAGATATTTTCCCCTTTTGTTTTTGAAATTTTGAAATGTATTTTAAACTGGAAAATCATAAGTGATAGAGACCTCGGGTCTTTTGATTTGAGATCCTTGGTCCAAAAAAATGAAAATTAGGTCAAGGTCAAAGGTCAAGGTCATGTACAAAGGGACAGATTATGTGATTTTGGCACTACTTGAAGAGTTTTATGTGTGTTTGCCAACCAACCAACCAACCAACCAACCAATCAATCAATCAATCAATCAATCAATCAATCAATCAATCAATCAATCAATCAATCAATCATGTGTTTAGTATAGTGTCCAAAATCTGTGTTTCTTTTGCGTTGTTTTAATTGACCCTATCCAACGTGTTTAACCAACCAACCAACCAACCAACCAATCAATCAATCAATCAATCAATCATGATCATGATCAATCAATCATGATCATGATCAAGCAATCATGATCATGATCAATCAATCGTGATCGTGATCAATCAATCATAATTCCGTCTTATGTGTTTAATAAAGGGGTTCAAGATCTTCTTTGTTTCTTCTTCGCAGTTTCAATTGACCCTATCCAACGTGTTTAACGAACCAACCAACCAACCAACCAACCAATCAATCAATCAATCAATCAATCAATCAATCAATTAATCAATCATGTGTCCGTCTCATGTGTTTAATATAGGGTCCAAGATCTTTGTTTCTTTTTCGCTGTTTCAATTGACCCTATCCAACCAACCAACCAACTAATCAATCAATCAATCAATCAATCAATCAATCAATCAATCAATCATGATCATGATCAATCAATCATGTGTCCGTCTCATGTGTTTAATATAGGGTCCAAGATCTTTGTTTCTTTTTCGCTGTTTCAATTGACCCTTTCCAACGTGTTTAACCAACCAACCAACCGACCGACCGACCAACCAACTAATCAACCAATCAATCAATCAATCAATCAACCAACCAACCAACCAACCAATCAATCAATCAATCAATCAATCAATCAATCATGATCATGATCAATCAATCATGTTTCATGAAAAATCGAAATTCAATATTGTTCTTGCGTCACTTCTGAAAAAAAAATCCACATGTACTCTGAAACTACAAGTACAATCGACCTCAAAATTTGCAGTCAGCAGGGCATACATGTACTAAAGGTTTATAAAAAAACTTGTTGCAGATATCTCTCAAAGATTTTCCTAGAGAACAGAAATGGCAATGGCGTAAAAATCGCTTGCTAGGTCCGTAAATCTCAGTAAAAACCTACAATAAAATGTCCGCTCCGAGATTGAAATACTAATCTGTGTTACAAACAGGTGCTGAAAAATGTACATTATCAGAAAATAATCATTAAATGTGTTTTAAAGTTACACCGGATCGATTAAATCCAAAACATGCACTGCCCGTGACCTGTGATCAAAATGTCAATTTCCTACAATGACAAAAGAAATTACATTGTGTGCATTTCGTCTCTATACATGTTGTCTGTTCAACGTCCCCACCTAAAAAGAAATAAAAAGACTAAGTTTTCGTTATTATAAACCCGTGTCACGTGATGTCGCGCGCGCTGTACCTAAAATAAAAGAAACACTTTCCAAACTAAACATGAAACTTCTCCGGTAACACAATACTATAGACCCCTTACACAAACAAACAAACAAACAAACAAACAAACAAACAAACAAACACACACACACACACACACACACACACACACACACACACACACATCAATCATCTTTTTAAGGGGTGAAAGACCGTTCACAATTGCTTTTTAAAAGCAATTGATTTATATTGTAAAACGGCAATTTTAACCATTCTGTTCCGTTTATATATAAAAAAAAAAAAAAAAAAAAAAAAAATCCCTGGGACCCCCTTTTGCCCCCCCCCCCCCCTTTTTTTTTTACCCTCCACTTACAAATGAATGTAGCTTGTGTGCTATCCATTCTATCAACGGATAAGAACGACAACTCCAGTTTTTCCCTATTATTAGGTCTTTCAACCTTTCGGATGAAAGACCTATTGTTTTTGTTCTGATTATTATTATTATTATTATTATTATTATTTTTTTTCTTCCGCCAACATTTTTTTCCTTCGCTGTTTTTTTGTTTCGCAAGATGTCGCTTAGATAAATGAAATATGATATCGAACAGTTTATGCGCTTTTGAAACTGACACCGCGAAACCCAATACTTTCCCATATAAGAGTTATCTCCCCGAACACTGTTTTTTTTGTTATCACTTAATCTTCACAACCGTTTAAGAAACCGACAAATTTATTTTTCCAAATGGCGCGTTACATCCTCAGGATGTTCTGTTTTATGTTGACCGAAGCCGTAAAGAGATTCCATATAAGAGATATTTTCCCCTTTTGTTTTTGAAATTTTGAAATGTATTTTAAACTGGAAAATCATAAGTGATAGAGACCTCGGGTCTTTTGATTTGAGATCCTTGGTCCAAAAAAATGAAAATTAGGTCAAGGTCAAAGGTCAAGGTCATGTACAAAGGGACAGATTATGTGATTTTGGCACTACTTGAAGAGTTTTATGTGTGTTTGCCAACCAACCAACCAACCAACCAACCAATCAATCAATCAATCAATCAATCAATCAATCAATCAATCAATCAATCAATCAATCAATCATGTGTTTAGTATAGTGTCCAAAATCTGTGTTTCTTTTGCGTTGTTTTAATTGACCCTATCCAACGTGTTTAACCAACCAACCAACCAACCAACCAATCAATCAATCAATCAATCAATCATGATCATGATCAATCAATCATGATCATGATCAAGCAATCATGATCATGATCAATCAATCGTGATCGTGATCAATCAATCATAATTCCGTCTTATGTGTTTAATAAAGGGGTTCAAGATCTTCTTTGTTTCTTCTTCGCAGTTTCAATTGACCCTATCCAACGTGTTTAACGAACCAACCAACCAACCAACCAACCAATCAATCAATCAATCAATCAATCAATCAATCAATTAATCAATCATGTGTCCGTCTCATGTGTTTAATATAGGGTCCAAGATCTTTGTTTCTTTTTCGCTGTTTCAATTGACCCTATCCAACCAACCAACCAACTAATCAATCAATCAATCAATCAATCAATCAATCAATCAATCAATCATGATCATGATCAATCAATCATGTGTCCGTCTCATGTGTTTAATATAGGGTCCAAGATCTTTGTTTCTTTTTCGCTGTTTCAATTGACCCTTTCCAACGTGTTTAACCAACCAACCAACCGACCGACCGACCAACCAACTAATCAACCAATCAATCAATCAATCAATCAACCAACCAACCAACCAACCAATCAATCAATCAATCAATCAATCAATCAATCATGATCATGATCAATCAATCATGTTTCATGAAAAATCGAAATTCAATATTGTTCTTGCGTCACTTCTGAAAAAAAAATCCACATGTACTCTGAAACTACAAGTACAATCGACCTCAAAATTTGCAGTCAGCAGGGCATACATGTACTAAAGGTTTATAAAAAAACTTGTTGCAGATATCTCTCAAAGATTTTCCTAGAGAACAGAAATGGCAATGGCGTAAAAATCGCTTGCTAGGTCCGTAAATCTCAGTAAAAACCTACAATAAAATGTCCGCTCCGAGATTGAAATACTAATCTGTGTTACAAACAGGTGCTGAAAAATGTACATTATCAGAAAATAATCATTAAATGTGTTTTAAAGTTACACCGGATCGATTAAATCCAAAACATGCACTGCCCGTGACCTGTGATCAAAATGTCAATTTCCTACAATGACAAAAGAAATTACATTGTGTGCATTTCGTCTCTATACATGTTGTCTGTTCAACGTCCCCACCTAAAAAGAAATAAAAAGACTAAGTTTTCGTTATTATAAACCCGTGTCACGTGATGTCGCGCGCGCTGTACCTAAAATAAAAGAAACACTTTCCAAACTAAACATGAAACTTCTCCGGTAACACAATACTATAGACCCCTTACACAAAC
>NW_027268248.1:12500-25000 GCF_963676685.1 Mytilus edulis
CAATCAATCAATCATGATCATGATCAATCAATCATGTGTCCGTCTCATGTGTTTAATATAGGGTCCAAGATCTTTGTTTCTTTTTCGCTGTTTCAATTGACCCTTTCCAACGTGTTTAACCAACCAACCAACCGACCGACCGACCAACCAACTAATCAACCAATCAATCAATCAATCAATCAACCAACCAACCAACCAACCAACCAATCAATCAATCAATCAATCAATCAATCAATCATGATCATGATCAATCAATCATGTTTCATGAAAAATCGAAATTCAATATTGTTCTTGCGTCACTTCTGAAAAAAAAATCCACATGTACTCTGAAACTACAAGTACAATCGACCTCAAAATTTGCAGTCAGCAGGGCATACATGTACTAAAGGTTTATAAAAAAACTTGTTGCAGATATCTCTCAAAGATTTTCCTAGAGAACAGAAATGGCAATGGCGTAAAAATCGCTTGCTAGGTCCGTAAATCTCAGTAAAAACCTACAATAAAATGTCCGCTCCGAGATTGAAATACTAATCTGTGTTACAAACAGGTGCTGAAAAATGTACATTATCAGAAAATAATCATTAAATGTGTTTTAAAGTTACACCGGATCGATTAAATCCAAAACATGCACTGCCCGTGACCTGTGATCAAAATGTCAATTTCCTACAATGACAAAAGAAATTACATTGTGTGCATTTCGTCTCTATACATGTTGTCTGTTCAACGTCCCCACCTAAAAAGAAATAAAAAGACTAAGTTTTCGTTATTATAAACCCGTGTCACGTGATGTCGCGCGCGCTGTACCTAAAATAAAAGAAACACTTTCCAAACTAAACATGAAACTTCTCCGGTAACACAATACTATAGACCCCTTACACAAACAAACAAACAAACAAACAAACAAACAAACAAACAAACACACACACACACACACACACACACACACACACACACACACATCAATCATCTTTTTAAGGGGTGAAAGACCGTTCACAATTGCTTTTTAAAAGCAATTGATTTATATTGTAAAACGGCAATTTTAACCATTCTGTTCCGTTTATATATAAAAAAAAAAAAAAAAAAAAAAAAATCCCTGGGACCCCCTTTTGCCCCCCCCCCCCCTTTTTTTTTTACCCTCCACTTACAAATGAATGTAGCTTGTGTGCTATCCATTCTATCAACGGATAAGAACGACAACTCCAGTTTTTCCCTATTATTAGGTCTTTCAACCTTTCGGATGAAAGACCTATTGTTTTTGTTCTGATTATTATTATTATTATTATTATTATTATTTTTTTTCTTCCGCCAACATTTTTTTCCTTCGCTGTTTTTTTGTTTCGCAAGATGTCGCTTAGATAAATGAAATATGATATCGAACAGTTTATGCGCTTTTGAAACTGACACCGCGAAACCCAATACTTTCCCATATAAGAGTTATCTCCCCGAACACTGTTTTTTTTGTTATCACTTAATCTTCACAACCGTTTAAGAAACCGACAAATTTATTTTTCCAAATGGCGCGTTACATCCTCAGGATGTTCTGTTTTATGTTGACCGAAGCCGTAAAGAGATTCCATATAAGAGATATTTTCCCCTTTTGTTTTTGAAATTTTGAAATGTATTTTAAACTGGAAAATCATAAGTGATAGAGACCTCGGGTCTTTTGATTTGAGATCCTTGGTCCAAAAAAATGAAAATTAGGTCAAGGTCAAAGGTCAAGGTCATGTACAAAGGGACAGATTATGTGATTTTGGCACTACTTGAAGAGTTTTATGTGTGTTTGCCAACCAACCAACCAACCAACCAACCAATCAATCAATCAATCAATCAATCAATCAATCAATCAATCAATCAATCAATCAATCAATCATGTGTTTAGTATAGTGTCCAAAATCTGTGTTTCTTTTGCGTTGTTTTAATTGACCCTATCCAACGTGTTTAACCAACCAACCAACCAACCAACCAATCAATCAATCAATCAATCAATCATGATCATGATCAATCAATCATGATCATGATCAAGCAATCATGATCATGATCAATCAATCGTGATCGTGATCAATCAATCATAATTCCGTCTTATGTGTTTAATAAAGGGGTTCAAGATCTTCTTTGTTTCTTCTTCGCAGTTTCAATTGACCCTATCCAACGTGTTTAACGAACCAACCAACCAACCAACCAACCAATCAATCAATCAATCAATCAATCAATCAATCAATTAATCAATCATGTGTCCGTCTCATGTGTTTAATATAGGGTCCAAGATCTTTGTTTCTTTTTCGCTGTTTCAATTGACCCTATCCAACCAACCAACCAACTAATCAATCAATCAATCAATCAATCAATCAATCAATCAATCAATCATGATCATGATCAATCAATCATGTGTCCGTCTCATGTGTTTAATATAGGGTCCAAGATCTTTGTTTCTTTTTCGCTGTTTCAATTGACCCTTTCCAACGTGTTTAACCAACCAACCAACCGACCGACCGACCAACCAACTAATCAACCAATCAATCAATCAATCAATCAACCAACCAACCAACCAACCAACCAATCAATCAATCAATCAATCAATCAATCAATCATGATCATGATCAATCAATCATGTTTCATGAAAAATCGAAATTCAATATTGTTCTTGCGTCACTTCTGAAAAAAAAATCCACATGTACTCTGAAACTACAAGTACAATCGACCTCAAAATTTGCAGTCAGCAGGGCATACATGTACTAAAGGTTTATAAAAAAACTTGTTGCAGATATCTCTCAAAGATTTTCCTAGAGAACAGAAATGGCAATGGCGTAAAAATCGCTTGCTAGGTCCGTAAATCTCAGTAAAAACCTACAATAAAATGTCCGCTCCGAGATTGAAATACTAATCTGTGTTACAAACAGGTGCTGAAAAATGTACATTATCAGAAAATAATCATTAAATGTGTTTTAAAGTTACACCGGATCGATTAAATCCAAAACATGCACTGCCCGTGACCTGTGATCAAAATGTCAATTTCCTACAATGACAAAAGAAATTACATTGTGTGCATTTCGTCTCTATACATGTTGTCTGTTCAACGTCCCCACCTAAAAAGAAATAAAAAGACTAAGTTTTCGTTATTATAAACCCGTGTCACGTGATGTCGCGCGCGCTGTACCTAAAATAAAAGAAACACTTTCCAAACTAAACATGAAACTTCTCCGGTAACACAATACTATAGACCCCTTACACAAACAAACAAACAAACAAACAAACAAACAAACAAACAAACACACACACACACACACACACACACACACACACACACACACATCAATCATCTTTTTAAGGGGTGAAAGACCGTTCACAATTGCTTTTTAAAAGCAATTGATTTATATTGTAAAACGGCAATTTTAACCATTCTGTTCCGTTTATATATAAAAAAAAAAAAAAAAAAAAAAAAAATCCCTGGGACCCCCTTTTGCCCCCCCCCCCCCTTTTTTTTTTACCCTCCACTTACAAATGAATGTAGCTTGTGTGCTATCCATTCTATCAACGGATAAGAACGACAACTCCAGTTTTTCCCTATTATTAGGTCTTTCAACCTTTCGGATGAAAGACCTATTGTTTTTGTTCTGATTATTATTATTATTATTATTATTATTATTTTTTTTCTTCCGCCAACATTTTTTTCCTTCGCTGTTTTTTTGTTTCGCAAGATGTCGCTTAGATAAATGAAATATGATATCGAACAGTTTATGCGCTTTTGAAACTGACACCGCGAAACCCAATACTTTCCCATATAAGAGTTATCTCCCCGAACACTGTTTTTTTTGTTATCACTTAATCTTCACAACCGTTTAAGAAACCGACAAATTTATTTTTCCAAATGGCGCGTTACATCCTCAGGATGTTCTGTTTTATGTTGACCGAAGCCGTAAAGAGATTCCATATAAGAGATATTTTCCCCTTTTGTTTTTGAAATTTTGAAATGTATTTTAAACTGGAAAATCATAAGTGATAGAGACCTCGGGTCTTTTGATTTGAGATCCTTGGTCCAAAAAAATGAAAATTAGGTCAAGGTCAAAGGTCAAGGTCATGTACAAAGGGACAGATTATGTGATTTTGGCACTACTTGAAGAGTTTTATGTGTGTTTGCCAACCAACCAACCAACCAACCAACCAATCAATCAATCAATCAATCAATCAATCAATCAATCAATCAATCAATCAATCAATCAATCATGTGTTTAGTATAGTGTCCAAAATCTGTGTTTCTTTTGCGTTGTTTTAATTGACCCTATCCAACGTGTTTAACCAACCAACCAACCAACCAACCAATCAATCAATCAATCAATCAATCATGATCATGATCAATCAATCATGATCATGATCAAGCAATCATGATCATGATCAATCAATCGTGATCGTGATCAATCAATCATAATTCCGTCTTATGTGTTTAATAAAGGGGTTCAAGATCTTCTTTGTTTCTTCTTCGCAGTTTCAATTGACCCTATCCAACGTGTTTAACGAACCAACCAACCAACCAACCAACCAATCAATCAATCAATCAATCAATCAATCAATCAATTAATCAATCATGTGTCCGTCTCATGTGTTTAATATAGGGTCCAAGATCTTTGTTTCTTTTTCGCTGTTTCAATTGACCCTATCCAACCAACCAACCAACTAATCAATCAATCAATCAATCAATCAATCAATCAATCAATCAATCATGATCATGATCAATCAATCATGTGTCCGTCTCATGTGTTTAATATAGGGTCCAAGATCTTTGTTTCTTTTTCGCTGTTTCAATTGACCCTTTCCAACGTGTTTAACCAACCAACCAACCGACCGACCGACCAACCAACTAATCAACCAATCAATCAATCAATCAATCAACCAACCAACCAACCAACCAACCAATCAATCAATCAATCAATCAATCAATCAATCATGATCATGATCAATCAATCATGATCATGATCAAGCAATCATGATCATGATCAATCAATCGTGATCGTGATCAATCAATCATAATTCCGTCTTATGTGTTTAATAAAGGGGTTCAAGATCTTCTTTGTTTCTTCTTCGCAGTTTCAATTGACCCTATCCAACGTGTTTAACGAACCAACCAACCAACCAACCAACCAATCAATCAATCAATCAATCAATCAATCAATCAATTAATCAATCATGTGTCCGTCTCATGTGTTTAATATAGGGTCCAAGATCTTTGTTTCTTTTTCGCTGTTTCAATTGACCCTATCCAACCAACCAACCAACTAATCAATCAATCAATCAATCAATCAATCAATCAATCAATCAATCATGATCATGATCAATCAATCATGTGTCCGTCTCATGTGTTTAATATAGGGTCCAAGATCTTTGTTTCTTTTTCGCTGTTTCAATTGACCCTTTCCAACGTGTTTAACCAACCAACCAACCGACCGACCGACCAACCAACTAATCAACCAATCAATCAATCAATCAATCAACCAACCAACCAACCAACCAATCAATCAATCAATCAATCAATCAATCAATCATGATCATGATCAATCAATCATGTTTCATGAAAAATCGAAATTCAATATTGTTCTTGCGTCACTTCTGAAAAAAAAATCCACATGTACTCTGAAACTACAAGTACAATCGACCTCAAAATTTGCAGTCAGCAGGGCATACATGTACTAAAGGTTTATAAAAAAACTTGTTGCAGATATCTCTCAAAGATTTTCCTAGAGAACAGAAATGGCAATGGCGTAAAAATCGCTTGCTAGGTCCGTAAATCTCAGTAAAAACCTACAATAAAATGTCCGCTCCGAGATTGAAATACTAATCTGTGTTACAAACAGGTGCTGAAAAATGTGCATTATCAGAAAATAATCATTAAATGTGTTTTAAAGTTACACCGGATCGATTAAATCCAAAACATGCACTGCCCGTGACCTGTGATCAAAATGTCAATTTCCTACAATGACAAAAGAAATTACATTGTGTGCATTTCGTCTCTATACATGTTGTCTGTTCAACGTCCCCACCTAAAAAGAAATAAAAAGACTAAGTTTTCGTTATTATAAACCCGTGTCACGTGATGTCGCGCGCGCTGTACCTAAAATAAAAGAAACACTTTCCAAACTAAACATGAAACTTCTCCGGTAACACAATACTATAGACCCCTTACACAAACAAACAAACAAACAAACAAACAAACAAACAAACAAACACACACACACACACACACACACACACACACACACACACACACATCAATCATCTTTTTAAGGGGTGAAAGACCGTTCACAATTGCTTTTTAAAAGCAATTGATTTATATTGTAAAACGGCAATTTTAACCATTCTGTTCCGTTTATATATAAAAAAAAAAAAAAAAAAAAAAAAATCCCTGGGACCCCCTTTTGCCCCCCCCCCCCTTTTTTTTTTACCCTCCACTTACAAATGAATGTAGCTTGTGTGCTATCCATTCTATCAACGGATAAGAACGACAACTCCAGTTTTTCCCTATTATTAGGTCTTTCAACCTTTCGGATGAAAGACCTATTGTTTTTGTTCTGATTATTATTATTATTATTATTATTATTATTTTTTTTCTTCCGCCAACATTTTTTTCCTTCGCTGTTTTTTTGTTTCGCAAGATGTCGCTTAGATAAATGAAATATGATATCGAACAGTTTATGCGCTTTTGAAACTGACACCGCGAAACCCAATACTTTCCCATATAAGAGTTATCTCCCCGAACACTGTTTTTTTTGTTATCACTTAATCTTCACAACCGTTTAAGAAACCGACAAATTTATTTTTCCAAATGGCGCGTTACATCCTCAGGATGTTCTGTTTTATGTTGACCGAAGCCGTAAAGAGATTCCATATAAGAGATATTTTCCCCTTTTGTTTTTGAAATTTTGAAATGTATTTTAAACTGGAAAATCATAAGTGATAGAGACCTCGGGTCTTTTGATTTGAGATCCTTGGTCCAAAAAAATGAAAATTAGGTCAAGGTCAAAGGTCAAGGTCATGTACAAAGGGACAGATTATGTGATTTTGGCACTACTTGAAGAGTTTTATGTGTGTTTGCCAACCAACCAACCAACCAACCAACCAATCAATCAATCAATCAATCAATCAATCAATCAATCAATCAATCAATCAATCAATCAATCATGTGTTTAGTATAGTGTCCAAAATCTGTGTTTCTTTTGCGTTGTTTTAATTGACCCTATCCAACGTGTTTAACCAACCAACCAACCAACCAACCAATCAATCAATCAATCAATCAATCATGATCATGATCAATCAATCATGATCATGATCAAGCAATCATGATCATGATCAATCAATCGTGATCGTGATCAATCAATCATAATTCCGTCTTATGTGTTTAATAAAGGGGTTCAAGATCTTCTTTGTTTCTTCTTCGCAGTTTCAATTGACCCTATCCAACGTGTTTAACGAACCAACCAACCAACCAACCAACCAATCAATCAATCAATCAATCAATCAATCAATCAATTAATCAATCATGTGTCCGTCTCATGTGTTTAATATAGGGTCCAAGATCTTTGTTTCTTTTTCGCTGTTTCAATTGACCCTATCCAACCAACCAACCAACTAATCAATCAATCAATCAATCAATCAATCAATCAATCAATCAATCATGATCATGATCAATCAATCATGTGTCCGTCTCATGTGTTTAATATAGGGTCCAAGATCTTTGTTTCTTTTTCGCTGTTTCAATTGACCCTTTCCAACGTGTTTAACCAACCAACCAACCGACCGACCGACCAACCAACTAATCAACCAATCAATCAATCAATCAATCAACCAACCAACCAACCAACCAATCAATCAATCAATCAATCAATCAATCAATCATGATCATGATCAATCAATCATGTTTCATGAAAAATCGAAATTCAATATTGTTCTTGCGTCACTTCTGAAAAAAAAATCCACATGTACTCTGAAACTACAAGTACAATCGACCTCAAAATTTGCAGTCAGCAGGGCATACATGTACTAAAGGTTTATAAAAAAACTTGTTGCAGATATCTCTCAAAGATTTTCCTAGAGAACAGAAATGGCAATGGCGTAAAAATCGCTTGCTAGGTCCGTAAATCTCAGTAAAAACCTACAATAAAATGTCCGCTCCGAGATTGAAATACTAATCTGTGTTACAAACAGGTGCTGAAAAATGTACATTATCAGAAAATAATCATTAAATGTGTTTTAAAGTTACACCGGATCGATTAAATCCAAAACATGCACTGCCCGTGACCTGTGATCAAAATGTCAATTTCCTACAATGACAAAAGAAATTACATTGTGTGCATTTCGTCTCTATACATGTTGTCTGTTCAACGTCCCCACCTAAAAAGAAATAAAAAGACTAAGTTTTCGTTATTATAAACCCGTGTCACGTGATGTCGCGCGCGCTGTACCTAAAATAAAAGAAACACTTTCCAAACTAAACATGAAACTTCTCCGGTAACACAATACTATAGACCCCTTACACAAACAAACAAACAAACAAACAAACAAACAAACAAACAACACACACACACACACACACACACACACACACACACACACACACACATCAATCATCTTTTTAAGGGGTGAAAGACCGTTCACAATTGCTTTTTAAAAGCAATTGATTTATATTGTAAAACGGCAATTTTAACCATTCTGTTCCGTTTATATATAAAAAAAAAAAAAAAAAAAAAAAAAATCCCTGGGACCCCCTTTTGCCCCCCCCCCCCCTTTTTTTTTTACCCTCCACTTACAAATGAATGTAGCTTGTGTGCTATCCATTCTATCAACGGATAAGAACGACAACTCCAGTTTTTCCCTATTATTAGGTCTTTCAACCTTTCGGATGAAAGACCTATTGTTTTTGTTCTGATTATTATTATTATTATTATTATTATTATTTTTTTTCTTCCGCCAACATTTTTTTCCTTCGCTGTTTTTTTGTTTCGCAAGATGTCGCTTAGATAAATGAAATATGATATCGAACAGTTTATGCGCTTTTGAAACTGACACCGCGAAACCCAATACTTTCCCATATAAGAGTTATCTCCCCGAACACTGTTTTTTTTGTTATCACTTAATCTTCACAACCGTTTAAGAAACCGACAAATTTATTTTTCCAAATGGCGCGTTACATCCTCAGGATGTTCTGTTTTATGTTGACCGAAGCCGTAAAGAGATTCCATATAAGAGATATTTTCCCCTTTTGTTTTTGAAATTTTGAAATGTATTTTAAACTGGAAAATCATAAGTGATAGAGACCTCGGGTCTTTTGATTTGAGATCCTTGGTCCAAAAAAATGAAAATTAGGTCAAGGTCAAAGGTCAAGGTCATGTACAAAGGGACAGATTATGTGATTTTGGCACTACTTGAAGAGTTTTATGTGTGTTTGCCAACCAACCAACCAACCAACCAACCAATCAATCAATCAATCAATCAATCAATCAATCAATCAATCAATCAATCAATCAATCAATCATGTGTTTAGTATAGTGTCCAAAATCTGTGTTTCTTTTGCGTTGTTTTAATTGACCCTATCCAACGTGTTTAACCAACCAACCAACCAACCAACCAATCAATCAATCAATCAATCAATCATGATCATGATCAATCAATCATGATCATGATCAAGCAATCATGATCATGATCAATCAATCGTGATCGTGATCAATCAATCATAATTCCGTCTTATGTGTTTAATAAAGGGGTTCAAGATCTTCTTTGTTTCTTCTTCGCAGTTTCAATTGACCCTATCCAACGTGTTTAACGAACCAACCAACCAACCAACCAACCAATCAATCAATCAATCAATCAATCAATCAATCAATTAATCAATCATGTGTCCGTCTCATGTGTTTAATATAGGGTCCAAGATCTTTGTTTCTTTTTCGCTGTTTCAATTGACCCTATCCAACCAACCAACCAACTAATCAATCAATCAATCAATCAATCAATCAATCAATCAATCAATCATGATCATGATCAATCAATCATGTGTCCGTCTCATGTGTTTAATATAGGGTCCAAGATCTTTGTTTCTTTTTCGCTGTTTCAATTGACCCTTTCCAACGTGTTTAACCAACCAACCAACCGACCGACCGACCAACCAACTAATCAACCAATCAATCAATCAATCAATCAACCAACCAACCAACCAACCAATCAATCAATCAATCAATCAATCAATCAATCATGATCATGATCAATCAATCATGTTTCATGAAAAATCGAAATTCAATATTGTTCTTGCGTCACTTCTGAAAAAAAAATCCACATGTACTCTGAAACTACAAGTACAATCGACCTCAAAATTTGCAGTCAGCAGGGCATACATGTACTAAAGGTTTATAAAAAAACTTGTTGCAGATATCTCTCAAAGATTTTCCTAGAGAACAGAAATGGCAATGGCGTAAAAATCGCTTGCTAGGTCCGTAAATCTCAGTAAAAACCTACAATAAAATGTCCGCTCCGAGATTGAAATACTAATCTGTGTTACAAACAGGTGCTGAAAAATGTACATTATCAGAAAATAATCATTAAATGTGTTTTAAAGTTACACCGGATCGATTAAATCCAAAACATGCACTGCCCGTGACCTGTGATCAAAATGTCAATTTCCTACAATGACAAAAGAAATTACATTGTGTGCATTTCGTCTCTATACATGTTGTCTGTTCAACGTCCCCACCTAAAAAGAAATAAAAAGACTAAGTTTTCGTTATTATAAACCCGTGTCACGTGATGTCGCGCGCGCTGTACCTAAAATAAAAGAAACACTTTCCAAACTAAACATGAAACTTCTCCGGTAACACAATACTATAGACCCCTTACACAAACAAACAAACAAACAAACAAACAAACAAACAAACAAACACACACACACACACACACACACACACACACACACACACACACACATCAATCATCTTTTTAAGGGGTGAAAGACCGTTCACAATTGCTTTTTAAAAGCAATTGATTTATATTGTAAAACGGCAATTTTAACCATTCTGTTCCGTTTATATATAAAAAAAAAAAAAAAAAAAAAAAAATCCCTGGGACCCCCTTTTGCCCCCCCCCCCCTTTTTTTTTTACCCTCCACTTACAAATGAATGTAGCTTGTGTGCTATCCATTCTATCAACGGATAAGAACGACAACTCCAGTTTTTCCCTATTATTAGGTCTTTCAACCTTTCGGATGAAAGACCTATTGTTTTTGTTCTGATTATTATTATTATTATTATTATTATTATTTTTTTTCTTCCGCCAACATTTTTTTCCTTCGCTGTTTTTTTGTTTCGCAAGATGTCGCTTAGATAAATGAAATATGATATCGAACAGTTTATGCGCTTTTGAAACTGACACCGCGAAACCCAATACTTTCCCATATAAGAGTTATCTCCCCGAACACTGTTTTTTTTGTTATCACTTAATCTTCACAACCGTTTAAGAAACCGACAAATTTATTTTTCCAAATGGCGCGTTACATCCTCAGGATGTTCTGTTTTATGTTGACCGAAGCCGTAAAGAGATTCCATATAAGAGATATTTTCCCCTTTTGTTTTTGAAATTTTGAAATGTATTTTAAACTGGAAAATCATAAGTGATAGAGACCTCGGGTCTTTTGATTTGAGATCCTTGGTCCAAAAAAATGAAAATTAGGTCAAGGTCAAAGGTCAA
The DNA here is from genome assembly GCF_963676685.1 of Mytilus edulis. Taxonomy (NCBI): domain Eukaryota; kingdom Metazoa; phylum Mollusca; class Bivalvia; order Mytilida; family Mytilidae; genus Mytilus; species Mytilus edulis. The sequence goes on from NW_027268248.1 coordinate 24,216, forward strand.
GGTCATGTACAAAGGGACAGATTATGTGATTTTGGCACTACTTGAAGAGTTTTATGTGTGTTTGCCAACCAACCAACCAACCAACCAACCAATCAATCAATCAATCAATCAATCAATCAATCAATCAATCAATCAATCAATCAATCAATCATGTGTTTAGTATAGTGTCCAAAATCTGTGTTTCTTTTGCGTTGTTTTAATTGACCCTATCCAACGTGTTTAACCAACCAACCAACCAACCAACCAATCAATCAATCAATCAATCAATCATGATCATGATCAATCAATCATGATCATGATCAAGCAATCATGATCATGATCAATCAATCGTGATCGTGATCAATCAATCATAATTCCGTCTTATGTGTTTAATAAAGGGGTTCAAGATCTTCTTTGTTTCTTCTTCGCAGTTTCAATTGACCCTATCCAACGTGTTTAACGAACCAACCAACCAACCAACCAACCAATCAATCAATCAATCAATCAATCAATCAATCAATTAATCAATCATGTGTCCGTCTCATGTGTTTAATATAGGGTCCAAGATCTTTGTTTCTTTTTCGCTGTTTCAATTGACCCTATCCAACCAACCAACCAACTAATCAATCAATCAATCAATCAATCAATCAATCAATCAATCAATCATGATCATGATCAATCAATCATGTGTCCGTCTCATGTGTTTAATATAGGGTCCAAGATCTTTGTTTCTTTTTCGCTGTTTCAATTGACCCTTTCCAACGTGTTTAACCAACCAACCAACCGACCGACCGACCAACCAACTA
>NW_027268248.1:30000-32500 GCF_963676685.1 Mytilus edulis
TGTATTTTAAACTGGAAAATCATAAGTGATAGAGACCTCGGGTCTTTTGATTTGAGATCCTTGGTCCAAAAAAATGAAAATTAGGTCAAGGTCAAAGGTCAAGGTCATGTACAAAGGGACAGATTATGTGATTTTGGCACTACTTGAAGAGTTTTATGTGTGTTTGCCAACCAACCAACCAACCAACCAACCAATCAATCAATCAATCAATCAATCAATCAATCAATCAATCAATCAATCAATCAATCAATCATGTGTTTAGTATAGTGTCCAAAATCTGTGTTTCTTTTGCGTTGTTTTAATTGACCCTATCCAACGTGTTTAACCAACCAACCAACCAACCAACCAATCAATCAATCAATCAATCAATCATGATCATGATCAATCAATCATGATCATGATCAAGCAATCATGATCATGATCAATCAATCGTGATCGTGATCAATCAATCATAATTCCGTCTTATGTGTTTAATAAAGGGGTTCAAGATCTTCTTTGTTTCTTCTTCGCAGTTTCAATTGACCCTATCCAACGTGTTTAACGAACCAACCAACCAACCAACCAACCAATCAATCAATCAATCAATCAATCAATCAATCAATTAATCAATCATGTGTCCGTCTCATGTGTTTAATATAGGGTCCAAGATCTTTGTTTCTTTTTCGCTGTTTCAATTGACCCTATCCAACCAACCAACCAACTAATCAATCAATCAATCAATCAATCAATCAATCAATCAATCAATCATGATCATGATCAATCAATCATGTGTCCGTCTCATGTGTTTAATATAGGGTCCAAGATCTTTGTTTCTTTTTCGCTGTTTCAATTGACCCTTTCCAACGTGTTTAACCAACCAACCAACCGACCGACCGACCAACCAACTAATCAACCAATCAATCAATCAATCAATCAACCAACCAACCAACCAACCAACCAATCAATCAATCAATCAATCAATCAATCAATCATGATCATGATCAATCAATCATGTTTCATGAAAAATCGAAATTCAATATTGTTCTTGCGTCACTTCTGAAAAAAAAATCCACATGTACTCTGAAACTACAAGTACAATCGACCTCAAAATTTGCAGTCAGCAGGGCATACATGTACTAAAGGTTTATAAAAAAACTTGTTGCAGATATCTCTCAAAGATTTTCCTAGAGAACAGAAATGGCAATGGCGTAAAAATCGCTTGCTAGGTCCGTAAATCTCAGTAAAAACCTACAATAAAATGTCCGCTCCGAGATTGAAATACTAATCTGTGTTACAAACAGGTGCTGAAAAATGTACATTATCAGAAAATAATCATTAAATGTGTTTTAAAGTTACACCGGATCGATTAAATCCAAAACATGCACTGCCCGTGACCTGTGATCAAAATGTCAATTTCCTACAATGACAAAAGAAATTACATTGTGTGCATTTCGTCTCTATACATGTTGTCTGTTCAACGTCCCCACCTAAAAAGAAATAAAAAGACTAAGTTTTCGTTATTATAAACCCGTGTCACGTGATGTCGCGCGCGCTGTACCTAAAATAAAAGAAACACTTTCCAAACTAAACATGAAACTTCTCCGGTAACACAATACTATAGACCCCTTACACAAACAAACAAACAAACAAACAAACAAACAAACAAACAAACACACACACACACACACACACACACACACACACACACACACATCAATCATCTTTTTAAGGGGTGAAAGACCGTTCACAATTGCTTTTTAAAAGCAATTGATTTATATTGTAAAACGGCAATTTTAACCATTCTGTTCCGTTTATATATAAAAAAAAAAAAAAAAAAAAAAAAATCCCTGGGACCCCCTTTTGCCCCCCCCCCCCCTTTTTTTTTTACCCTCCACTTACAAATGAATGTAGCTTGTGTGCTATCCATTCTATCAACGGATAAGAACGACAACTCCAGTTTTTCCCTATTATTAGGTCTTTCAACCTTTCGGATGAAAGACCTATTGTTTTTGTTCTGATTATTATTATTATTATTATTATTATTATTTTTTTTCTTCCGCCAACATTTTTTTCCTTCGCTGTTTTTTTGTTTCGCAAGATGTCGCTTAGATAAATGAAATATGATATCGAACAGTTTATGCGCTTTTGAAACTGACACCGCGAAACCCAATACTTTCCCATATAAGAGTTATCTCCCCGAACACTGTTTTTTTTGTTATCACTTAATCTTCACAACCGTTTAAGAAACCGACAAATTTATTTTTCCAAATGGCGCGTTACATCCTCAGGATGTTCTGTTTTATGTTGACCGAAGCCGTAAAGAGATTCCATATAAGAGATATTTTCCCCTTTTGTTTTTGAAATTTTGAAATGTATTTTAAACTGGAAAATCATAAGTGATAGAGACCTCGGGTCTTTTGATTTGAGATCCTTGGTCCAAAAAAATGAAAATTAGGTCAAGGTCAAAGGTCAAGGTCATGTACAAAGGGACAGATTATGTGATTTTGGCACTACTTGAAGA
>NW_027268248.1:35000-62500 GCF_963676685.1 Mytilus edulis
CCTTCGCTGTTTTTTTGTTTCGCAAGATGTCGCTTAGATAAATGAAATATGATATCGAACAGTTTATGCGCTTTTGAAACTGACACCGCGAAACCCAATACTTTCCCATATAAGAGTTATCTCCCCGAACACTGTTTTTTTTGTTATCACTTAATCTTCACAACCGTTTAAGAAACCGACAAATTTATTTTTCCAAATGGCGCGTTACATCCTCAGGATGTTCTGTTTTATGTTGACCGAAGCCGTAAAGAGATTCCATATAAGAGATATTTTCCCCTTTTGTTTTTGAAATTTTGAAATGTATTTTAAACTGGAAAATCATAAGTGATAGAGACCTCGGGTCTTTTGATTTGAGATCCTTGGTCCAAAAAAATGAAAATTAGGTCAAGGTCAAAGGTCAAGGTCATGTACAAAGGGACAGATTATGTGATTTTGGCACTACTTGAAGAGTTTTATGTGTGTTTGCCAACCAACCAACCAACCAACCAACCAATCAATCAATCAATCAATCAATCAATCAATCAATCAATCAATCAATCAATCAATCAATCATGTGTTTAGTATAGTGTCCAAAATCTGTGTTTCTTTTGCGTTGTTTTAATTGACCCTATCCAACGTGTTTAACCAACCAACCAACCAACCAACCAATCAATCAATCAATCAATCAATCATGATCATGATCAATCAATCATGATCATGATCAAGCAATCATGATCATGATCAATCAATCGTGATCGTGATCAATCAATCATAATTCCGTCTTATGTGTTTAATAAAGGGGTTCAAGATCTTCTTTGTTTCTTCTTCGCAGTTTCAATTGACCCTATCCAACGTGTTTAACGAACCAACCAACCAACCAACCAACCAATCAATCAATCAATCAATCAATCAATCAATCAATTAATCAATCATGTGTCCGTCTCATGTGTTTAATATAGGGTCCAAGATCTTTGTTTCTTTTTCGCTGTTTCAATTGACCCTATCCAACCAACCAACCAACTAATCAATCAATCAATCAATCAATCAATCAATCAATCAATCAATCATGATCATGATCAATCAATCATGTGTCCGTCTCATGTGTTTAATATAGGGTCCAAGATCTTTGTTTCTTTTTCGCTGTTTCAATTGACCCTTTCCAACGTGTTTAACCAACCAACCAACCGACCGACCGACCAACCAACTAATCAACCAATCAATCAATCAATCAATCAACCAACCAACCAACCAACCAACCAATCAATCAATCAATCAATCAATCAATCAATCATGATCATGATCAATCAATCATGTTTCATGAAAAATCGAAATTCAATATTGTTCTTGCGTCACTTCTGAAAAAAAAATCCACATGTACTCTGAAACTACAAGTACAATCGACCTCAAAATTTGCAGTCAGCAGGGCATACATGTACTAAAGGTTTATAAAAAAACTTGTTGCAGATATCTCTCAAAGATTTTCCTAGAGAACAGAAATGGCAATGGCGTAAAAATCGCTTGCTAGGTCCGTAAATCTCAGTAAAAACCTACAATAAAATGTCCGCTCCGAGATTGAAATACTAATCTGTGTTACAAACAGGTGCTGAAAAATGTACATTATCAGAAAATAATCATTAAATGTGTTTTAAAGTTACACCGGATCGATTAAATCCAAAACATGCACTGCCCGTGACCTGTGATCAAAATGTCAATTTCCTACAATGACAAAAGAAATTACATTGTGTGCATTTCGTCTCTATACATGTTGTCTGTTCAACGTCCCCACCTAAAAAGAAATAAAAAGACTAAGTTTTCGTTATTATAAACCCGTGTCACGTGATGTCGCGCGCGCTGTACCTAAAATAAAAGAAACACTTTCCAAACTAAACATGAAACTTCTCCGGTAACACAATACTATAGACCCCTTACACAAACAAACAAACAAACAAACAAACAAACAAACAAACAAACACACACACACACACACACACACACACACACACACACACACACATCAATCATCTTTTTAAGGGGTGAAAGACCGTTCACAATTGCTTTTTAAAAGCAATTGATTTATATTGTAAAACGGCAATTTTAACCATTCTGTTCCGTTTATATATAAAAAAAAAAAAAAAAAAAAAAAAAAATCCCTGGGACCCCCTTTTGCCCCCCCCCCCCCTTTTTTTTTTACCCTCCACTTACAAATGAATGTAGCTTGTGTGCTATCCATTCTATCAACGGATAAGAACGACAACTCCAGTTTTTCCCTATTATTAGGTCTTTCAACCTTTCGGATGAAAGACCTATTGTTTTTGTTCTGATTATTATTATTATTATTATTATTATTATTTTTTTTCTTCCGCCAACATTTTTTTCCTTCGCTGTTTTTTTGTTTCGCAAGATGTCGCTTAGATAAATGAAATATGATATCGAACAGTTTATGCGCTTTTGAAACTGACACCGCGAAACCCAATACTTTCCCATATAAGAGTTATCTCCCCGAACACTGTTTTTTTTGTTATCACTTAATCTTCACAACCGTTTAAGAAACCGACAAATTTATTTTTCCAAATGGCGCGTTACATCCTCAGGATGTTCTGTTTTATGTTGACCGAAGCCGTAAAGAGATTCCATATAAGAGATATTTTCCCCTTTTGTTTTTGAAATTTTGAAATGTATTTTAAACTGGAAAATCATAAGTGATAGAGACCTCGGGTCTTTTGATTTGAGATCCTTGGTCCAAAAAAATGAAAATTAGGTCAAGGTCAAAGGTCAAGGTCATGTACAAAGGGACAGATTATGTGATTTTGGCACTACTTGAAGAGTTTTATGTGTGTTTGCCAACCAACCAACCAACCAACCAACCAATCAATCAATCAATCAATCAATCAATCAATCAATCAATCAATCAATCAATCAATCAATCAATCATGTGTTTAGTATAGTGTCCAAAATCTGTGTTTCTTTTGCGTTGTTTTAATTGACCCTATCCAACGTGTTTAACCAACCAACCAACCAACCAACCAATCAATCAATCAATCAATCAATCATGATCATGATCAATCAATCATGATCATGATCAAGCAATCATGATCATGATCAATCAATCGTGATCGTGATCAATCAATCATAATTCCGTCTTATGTGTTTAATAAAGGGGTTCAAGATCTTCTTTGTTTCTTCTTCGCAGTTTCAATTGACCCTATCCAACGTGTTTAACGAACCAACCAACCAACCAACCAACCAATCAATCAATCAATCAATCAATCAATCAATCAATTAATCAATCATGTGTCCGTCTCATGTGTTTAATATAGGGTCCAAGATCTTTGTTTCTTTTTCGCTGTTTCAATTGACCCTATCCAACCAACCAACCAACTAATCAATCAATCAATCAATCAATCAATCAATCAATCAATCAATCATGATCATGATCAATCAATCATGTGTCCGTCTCATGTGTTTAATATAGGGTCCAAGATCTTTGTTTCTTTTTCGCTGTTTCAATTGACCCTTTCCAACGTGTTTAACCAACCAACCAACCGACCGACCGACCAACCAACTAATCAACCAATCAATCAATCAATCAATCAACCAACCAACCAACCAACCAACCAATCAATCAATCAATCAATCAATCAATCAATCATGATCATGATCAATCAATCATGTTTCATGAAAAATCGAAATTCAATATTGTTCTTGCGTCACTTCTGAAAAAAAAATCCACATGTACTCTGAAACTACAAGTACAATCGACCTCAAAATTTGCAGTCAGCAGGGCATACATGTACTAAAGGTTTATAAAAAAACTTGTTGCAGATATCTCTCAAAGATTTTCCTAGAGAACAGAAATGGCAATGGCGTAAAAATCGCTTGCTAGGTCCGTAAATCTCAGTAAAAACCTACAATAAAATGTCCGCTCCGAGATTGAAATACTAATCTGTGTTACAAACAGGTGCTGAAAAATGTACATTATCAGAAAATAATCATTAAATGTGTTTTAAAGTTACACCGGATCGATTAAATCCAAAACATGCACTGCCCGTGACCTGTGATCAAAATGTCAATTTCCTACAATGACAAAAGAAATTACATTGTGTGCATTTCGTCTCTATACATGTTGTCTGTTCAACGTCCCCACCTAAAAAGAAATAAAAAGACTAAGTTTTCGTTATTATAAACCCGTGTCACGTGATGTCGCGCGCGCTGTACCTAAAATAAAAGAAACACTTTCCAAACTAAACATGAAACTTCTCCGGTAACACAATACTATAGACCCCTTACACAAACAAACAAACAAACAAACAAACAAACAAACAAACAAACACACACACACACACACACACACACACACACACACACACACACATCAATCATCTTTTTAAGGGGTGAAAGACCGTTCACAATTGCTTTTTAAAAGCAATTGATTTATATTGTAAAACGGCAATTTTAACCATTCTGTTCCGTTTATATATAAAAAAAAAAAAAAAAAAAAAAAAAATCCCTGGGACCCCCTTTTGCCCCCCCCCCCCTTTTTTTTTTACCCTCCACTTACAAATGAATGTAGCTTGTGTGCTATCCATTCTATCAACGGATAAGAACGACAACTCCAGTTTTTCCCTATTATTAGGTCTTTCAACCTTTCGGATGAAAGACCTATTGTTTTTGTTCTGATTATTATTATTATTATTATTATTATTATTTTTTTTCTTCCGCCAACATTTTTTTCCTTCGCTGTTTTTTTGTTTCGCAAGATGTCGCTTAGATAAATGAAATATGATATCGAACAGTTTATGCGCTTTTGAAACTGACACCGCGAAACCCAATACTTTCCCATATAAGAGTTATCTCCCCGAACACTGTTTTTTTTGTTATCACTTAATCTTCACAACCGTTTAAGAAACCGACAAATTTATTTTTCCAAATGGCGCGTTACATCCTCAGGATGTTCTGTTTTATGTTGACCGAAGCCGTAAAGAGATTCCATATAAGAGATATTTTCCCCTTTTGTTTTTGAAATTTTGAAATGTATTTTAAACTGGAAAATCATAAGTGATAGAGACCTCGGGTCTTTTGATTTGAGATCCTTGGTCCAAAAAAATGAAAATTAGGTCAAGGTCAAAGGTCAAGGTCATGTACAAAGGGACAGATTATGTGATTTTGGCACTACTTGAAGAGTTTTATGTGTGTTTGCCAACCAACCAACCAACCAACCAACCAATCAATCAATCAATCAATCAATCAATCAATCAATCAATCAATCAATCAATCAATCAATCATGTGTTTAGTATAGTGTCCAAAATCTGTGTTTCTTTTGCGTTGTTTTAATTGACCCTATCCAACGTGTTTAACCAACCAACCAACCAACCAACCAATCAATCAATCAATCAATCAATCAATCATGATCATGATCAATCAATCATGATCATGATCAAGCAATCATGATCATGATCAATCAATCGTGATCGTGATCAATCAATCATAATTCCGTCTTATGTGTTTAATAAAGGGGTTCAAGATCTTCTTTGTTTCTTCTTCGCAGTTTCAATTGACCCTATCCAACGTGTTTAACGAACCAACCAACCAACCAACCAACCAATCAATCAATCAATCAATCAATCAATCAATCAATTAATCAATCATGTGTCCGTCTCATGTGTTTAATATAGGGTCCAAGATCTTTGTTTCTTTTTCGCTGTTTCAATTGACCCTATCCAACCAACCAACCAACTAATCAATCAATCAATCAATCAATCAATCAATCAATCAATCAATCATGATCATGATCAATCAATCATGTGTCCGTCTCATGTGTTTAATATAGGGTCCAAGATCTTTGTTTCTTTTTCGCTGTTTCAATTGACCCTTTCCAACGTGTTTAACCAACCAACCAACCGACCGACCGACCAACCAACTAATCAACCAATCAATCAATCAATCAATCAACCAACCAACCAACCAACCAACCAATCAATCAATCAATCAATCAATCAATCAATCATGATCATGATCAATCAATCATGTTTCATGAAAAATCGAAATTCAATATTGTTCTTGCGTCACTTCTGAAAAAAAAATCCACATGTACTCTGAAACTACAAGTACAATCGACCTCAAAATTTGCAGTCAGCAGGGCATACATGTACTAAAGGTTTATAAAAAAACTTGTTGCAGATATCTCTCAAAGATTTTCCTAGAGAACAGAAATGGCAATGGCGTAAAAATCGCTTGCTAGGTCCGTAAATCTCAGTAAAAACCTACAATAAAATGTCCGCTCCGAGATTGAAATACTAATCTGTGTTACAAACAGGTGCTGAAAAATGTACATTATCAGAAAATAATCATTAAATGTGTTTTAAAGTTACACCGGATCGATTAAATCCAAAACATGCACTGCCCGTGACCTGTGATCAAAATGTCAATTTCCTACAATGACAAAAGAAATTACATTGTGTGCATTTCGTCTCTATACATGTTGTCTGTTCAACGTCCCCACCTAAAAAGAAATAAAAAGACTAAGTTTTCGTTATTATAAACCCGTGTCACGTGATGTCGCGCGCGCTGTACCTAAAATAAAAGAAACACTTTCCAAACTAAACATGAAACTTCTCCGGTAACACAATACTATAGACCCCTTACACAAACAAACAAACAAACAAACAAACAAACAAACAAACAAACACACACACACACACACACACACACACACACACACACACACACATCAATCATCTTTTTAAGGGGTGAAAGACCGTTCACAATTGCTTTTTAAAAGCAATTGATTTATATTGTAAAACGGCAATTTTAACCATTCTGTTCCGTTTATATATAAAAAAAAAAAAAAAAAAAAAAAAATCCCTGGGACCCCCTTTTGCCCCCCCCCCCCTTTTTTTTTTACCCTCCACTTACAAATGAATGTAGCTTGTGTGCTATCCATTCTATCAACGGATAAGAACGACAACTCCAGTTTTTCCCTATTATTAGGTCTTTCAACCTTTCGGATGAAAGACCTATTGTTTTTGTTCTGATTATTATTATTATTATTATTATTATTATTTTTTTTCTTCCGCCAACATTTTTTTCCTTCGCTGTTTTTTTGTTTCGCAAGATGTCGCTTAGATAAATGAAATATGATATCGAACAGTTTATGCGCTTTTGAAACTGACACCGCGAAACCCAATACTTTCCCATATAAGAGTTATCTCCCCGAACACTGTTTTTTTTGTTATCACTTAATCTTCACAACCGTTTAAGAAACCGACAAATTTATTTTTCCAAATGGCGCGTTACATCCTCAGGATGTTCTGTTTTATGTTGACCGAAGCCGTAAAGAGATTCCATATAAGAGATATTTTCCCCTTTTGTTTTTGAAATTTTGAAATGTATTTTAAACTGGAAAATCATAAGTGATAGAGACCTCGGGTCTTTTGATTTGAGATCCTTGGTCCAAAAAAATGAAAATTAGGTCAAGGTCAAAGGTCAAGGTCATGTACAAAGGGACAGATTATGTGATTTTGGCACTACTTGAAGAGTTTTATGTGTGTTTGCCAACCAACCAACCAACCAACCAACCAATCAATCAATCAATCAATCAATCAATCAATCAATCAATCAATCAATCAATCAATCAATCATGTGTTTAGTATAGTGTCCAAAATCTGTGTTTCTTTTGCGTTGTTTTAATTGACCCTATCCAACGTGTTTAACCAACCAACCAACCAACCAACCAATCAATCAATCAATCAATCAATCATGATCATGATCAATCAATCATGATCATGATCAAGCAATCATGATCATGATCAATCAATCGTGATCGTGATCAATCAATCATAATTCCGTCTTATGTGTTTAATAAAGGGGTTCAAGATCTTCTTTGTTTCTTCTTCGCAGTTTCAATTGACCCTATCCAACGTGTTTAACGAACCAACCAACCAACCAACCAACCAATCAATCAATCAATCAATCAATCAATCAATCAATTAATCAATCATGTGTCCGTCTCATGTGTTTAATATAGGGTCCAAGATCTTTGTTTCTTTTTCGCTGTTTCAATTGACCCTATCCAACCAACCAACCAACTAATCAATCAATCAATCAATCAATCAATCAATCAATCAATCAATCATGATCATGATCAATCAATCATGTGTCCGTCTCATGTGTTTAATATAGGGTCCAAGATCTTTGTTTCTTTTTCGCTGTTTCAATTGACCCTTTCCAACGTGTTTAACCAACCAACCAACCGACCGACCGACCAACCAACTAATCAACCAATCAATCAATCAATCAATCAACCAACCAACCAACCAACCAACCAATCAATCAATCAATCAATCAATCAATCAATCATGATCATGATCAATCAATCATGTTTCATGAAAAATCGAAATTCAATATTGTTCTTGCGTCACTTCTGAAAAAAAAATCCACATGTACTCTGAAACTACAAGTACAATCGACCTCAAAATTTGCAGTCAGCAGGGCATACATGTACTAAAGGTTTATAAAAAAACTTGTTGCAGATATCTCTCAAAGATTTTCCTAGAGAACAGAAATGGCAATGGCGTAAAAATCGCTTGCTAGGTCCGTAAATCTCAGTAAAAACCTACAATAAAATGTCCGCTCCGAGATTGAAATACTAATCTGTGTTACAAACAGGTGCTGAAAAATGTACATTATCAGAAAATAATCATTAAATGTGTTTTAAAGTTACACCGGATCGATTAAATCCAAAACATGCACTGCCCGTGACCTGTGATCAAAATGTCAATTTCCTACAATGACAAAAGAAATTACATTGTGTGCATTTCGTCTCTATACATGTTGTCTGTTCAACGTCCCCACCTAAAAAGAAATAAAAAGACTAAGTTTTCGTTATTATAAACCCGTGTCACGTGATGTCGCGCGCGCTGTACCTAAAATAAAAGAAACACTTTCCAAACTAAACATGAAACTTCTCCGGTAACACAATACTATAGACCCCTTACACAAACAAACAAACAAACAAACAAACAAACAAACAAACAAACACACACACACACACACACACACACACACACACACACACACACACATCAATCATCTTTTTAAGGGGTGAAAGACCGTTCACAATTGCTTTTTAAAAGCAATTGATTTATATTGTAAAACGGCAATTTTAACCATTCTGTTCCGTTTATATATAAAAAAAAAAAAAAAAAAAAAAAATCCCTGGGACCCCCTTTTGCCCCCCCCCCCCCTTTTTTTTTTACCCTCCACTTACAAATGAATGTAGCTTGTGTGCTATCCATTCTATCAACGGATAAGAACGACAACTCCAGTTTTTCCCTATTATTAGGTCTTTCAACCTTTCGGATGAAAGACCTATTGTTTTTGTTCTGATTATTATTATTATTATTATTATTATTATTTTTTTTCTTCCGCCAACATTTTTTTCCTTCGCTGTTTTTTTGTTTCGCAAGATGTCGCTTAGATAAATGAAATATGATATCGAACAGTTTATGCGCTTTTGAAACTGACACCGCGAAACCCAATACTTTCCCATATAAGAGTTATCTCCCCGAACACTGTTTTTTTTGTTATCACTTAATCTTCACAACCGTTTAAGAAACCGACAAATTTATTTTTCCAAATGGCGCGTTACATCCTCAGGATGTTCTGTTTTATGTTGACCGAAGCCGTAAAGAGATTCCATATAAGAGATATTTTCCCCTTTTGTTTTTGAAATTTTGAAATGTATTTTAAACTGGAAAATCATAAGTGATAGAGACCTCGGGTCTTTTGATTTGAGATCCTTGGTCCAAAAAAATGAAAATTAGGTCAAGGTCAAAGGTCAAGGTCATGTACAAAGGGACAGATTATGTGATTTTGGCACTACTTGAAGAGTTTTATGTGTGTTTGCCAACCAACCAACCAACCAACCAACCAATCAATCAATCAATCAATCAATCAATCAATCAATCAATCAATCAATCAATCAATCAATCATGTGTTTAGTATAGTGTCCAAAATCTGTGTTTCTTTTGCGTTGTTTTAATTGACCCTATCCAACGTGTTTAACCAACCAACCAACCAACCAACCAATCAATCAATCAATCAATCAATCATGATCATGATCAATCAATCATGATCATGATCAAGCAATCATGATCATGATCAATCAATCGTGATCGTGATCAATCAATCATAATTCCGTCTTATGTGTTTAATAAAGGGGTTCAAGATCTTCTTTGTTTCTTCTTCGCAGTTTCAATTGACCCTATCCAACGTGTTTAACGAACCAACCAACCAACCAACCAACCAATCAATCAATCAATCAATCAATCAATCAATCAATTAATCAATCATGTGTCCGTCTCATGTGTTTAATATAGGGTCCAAGATCTTTGTTTCTTTTTCGCTGTTTCAATTGACCCTATCCAACCAACCAACCAACTAATCAATCAATCAATCAATCAATCAATCAATCAATCAATCAATCATGATCATGATCAATCAATCATGTGTCCGTCTCATGTGTTTAATATAGGGTCCAAGATCTTTGTTTCTTTTTCGCTGTTTCAATTGACCCTTTCCAACGTGTTTAACCAACCAACCAACCGACCGACCGACCAACCAACTAATCAACCAATCAATCAATCAATCAATCAACCAACCAACCAACCAACCAACCAATCAATCAATCAATCAATCAATCAATCAATCATGATCATGATCAATCAATCATGTTTCATGAAAAATCGAAATTCAATATTGTTCTTGCGTCACTTCTGAAAAAAAAATCCACATGTACTCTGAAACTACAAGTACAATCGACCTCAAAATTTGCAGTCAGCAGGGCATACATGTACTAAAGGTTTATAAAAAAACTTGTTGCAGATATCTCTCAAAGATTTTCCTAGAGAACAGAAATGGCAATGGCGTAAAAATCGCTTGCTAGGTCCGTAAATCTCAGTAAAAACCTACAATAAAATGTCCGCTCCGAGATTGAAATACTAATCTGTGTTACAAACAGGTGCTGAAAAATGTACATTATCAGAAAATAATCATTAAATGTGTTTTAAAGTTACACCGGATCGATTAAATCCAAAACATGCACTGCCCGTGACCTGTGATCAAAATGTCAATTTCCTACAATGACAAAAGAAATTACATTGTGTGCATTTCGTCTCTATACATGTTGTCTGTTCAACGTCCCCACCTAAAAAGAAATAAAAAGACTAAGTTTTCGTTATTATAAACCCGTGTCACGTGATGTCGCGCGCGCTGTACCTAAAATAAAAGAAACACTTTCCAAACTAAACATGAAACTTCTCCGGTAACACAATACTATAGACCCCTTACACAAACAAACAAACAAACAAACAAACAAACAAACAAACAAACACACACACACACACACACACACACACACACACACACACACATCAATCATCTTTTTAAGGGGTGAAAGACCGTTCACAATTGCTTTTTAAAAGCAATTGATTTATATTGTAAAACGGCAATTTTAACCATTCTGTTCCGTTTATATATAAAAAAAAAAAAAAAAAAAAAAAAATCCCTGGGACCCCCTTTTGCCCCCCCCCCCCTTTTTTTTTTACCCTCCACTTACAAATGAATGTAGCTTGTGTGCTATCCATTCTATCAACGGATAAGAACGACAACTCCAGTTTTTCCCTATTATTAGGTCTTTCAACCTTTCGGATGAAAGACCTATTGTTTTTGTTCTGATTATTATTATTATTATTATTATTATTATTTTTTTTCTTCCGCCAACATTTTTTTCCTTCGCTGTTTTTTTGTTTCGCAAGATGTCGCTTAGATAAATGAAATATGATATCGAACAGTTTATGCGCTTTTGAAACTGACACCGCGAAACCCAATACTTTCCCATATAAGAGTTATCTCCCCGAACACTGTTTTTTTTGTTATCACTTAATCTTCACAACCGTTTAAGAAACCGACAAATTTATTTTTCCAAATGGCGCGTTACATCCTCAGGATGTTCTGTTTTATGTTGACCGAAGCCGTAAAGAGATTCCATATAAGAGATATTTTCCCCTTTTGTTTTTGAAATTTTGAAATGTATTTTAAACTGGAAAATCATAAGTGATAGAGACCTCGGGTCTTTTGATTTGAGATCCTTGGTCCAAAAAAATGAAAATTAGGTCAAGGTCAAAGGTCAAGGTCATGTACAAAGGGACAGATTATGTGATTTTGGCACTACTTGAAGAGTTTTATGTGTGTTTGCCAACCAACCAACCAACCAACCAACCAATCAATCAATCAATCAATCAATCAATCAATCAATCAATCAATCAATCAATCAATCAATCATGTGTTTAGTATAGTGTCCAAAATCTGTGTTTCTTTTGCGTTGTTTTAATTGACCCTATCCAACGTGTTTAACCAACCAACCAACCAACCAACCAATCAATCAATCAATCAATCAATCATGATCATGATCAATCAATCATGATCATGATCAAGCAATCATGATCATGATCAATCAATCGTGATCGTGATCAATCAATCATAATTCCGTCTTATGTGTTTAATAAAGGGGTTCAAGATCTTCTTTGTTTCTTCTTCGCAGTTTCAATTGACCCTATCCAACGTGTTTAACGAACCAACCAACCAACCAACCAACCAATCAATCAATCAATCAATCAATCAATCAATCAATTAATCAATCATGTGTCCGTCTCATGTGTTTAATATAGGGTCCAAGATCTTTGTTTCTTTTTCGCTGTTTCAATTGACCCTATCCAACCAACCAACCAACTAATCAATCAATCAATCAATCAATCAATCAATCAATCAATCAATCATGATCATGATCAATCAATCATGTGTCCGTCTCATGTGTTTAATATAGGGTCCAAGATCTTTGTTTCTTTTTCGCTGTTTCAATTGACCCTTTCCAACGTGTTTAACCAACCAACCAACCGACCGACCGACCAACCAACTAATCAACCAATCAATCAATCAATCAATCAACCAACCAACCAACCAACCAACCAATCAATCAATCAATCAATCAATCAATCAATCATGATCATGATCAATCAATCATGTTTCATGAAAAATCGAAATTCAATATTGTTCTTGCGTCACTTCTGAAAAAAAAATCCACATGTACTCTGAAACTACAAGTACAATCGACCTCAAAATTTGCAGTCAGCAGGGCATACATGTACTAAAGGTTTATAAAAAAACTTGTTGCAGATATCTCTCAAAGATTTTCCTAGAGAACAGAAATGGCAATGGCGTAAAAATCGCTTGCTAGGTCCGTAAATCTCAGTAAAAACCTACAATAAAATGTCCGCTCCGAGATTGAAATACTAATCTGTGTTACAAACAGGTGCTGAAAAATGTACATTATCAGAAAATAATCATTAAATGTGTTTTAAAGTTACACCGGATCGATTAAATCCAAAACATGCACTGCCCGTGACCTGTGATCAAAATGTCAATTTCCTACAATGACAAAAGAAATTACATTGTGTGCATTTCGTCTCTATACATGTTGTCTGTTCAACGTCCCCACCTAAAAAGAAATAAAAAGACTAAGTTTTCGTTATTATAAACCCGTGTCACGTGATGTCGCGCGCGCTGTACCTAAAATAAAAGAAACACTTTCCAAACTAAACATGAAACTTCTCCGGTAACACAATACTATAGACCCCTTACACAAACAAACAAACAAACAAACAAACAAACAAACAAACAAACACACACACACACACACACACACACACACACACACACACACACATCAATCATCTTTTTAAGGGGTGAAAGACCGTTCACAATTGCTTTTTAAAAGCAATTGATTTATATTGTAAAACGGCAATTTTAACCATTCTGTTCCGTTTATATATAAAAAAAAAAAAAAAAAAAAAAAAAATCCCTGGGACCCCCTTTTGCCCCCCCCCCCCTTTTTTTTTTACCCTCCACTTACAAATGAATGTAGCTTGTGTGCTATCCATTCTATCAACGGATAAGAACGACAACTCCAGTTTTTCCCTATTATTAGGTCTTTCAACCTTTCGGATGAAAGACCTATTGTTTTTGTTCTGATTATTATTATTATTATTATTATTATTATTTTTTTTCTTCCGCCAACATTTTTTTCCTTCGCTGTTTTTTTGTTTCGCAAGATGTCGCTTAGATAAATGAAATATGATATCGAACAGTTTATGCGCTTTTGAAACTGACACCGCGAAACCCAATACTTTCCCATATAAGAGTTATCTCCCCGAACACTGTTTTTTTTGTTATCACTTAATCTTCACAACCGTTTAAGAAACCGACAAATTTATTTTTCCAAATGGCGCGTTACATCCTCAGGATGTTCTGTTTTATGTTGACCGAAGCCGTAAAGAGATTCCATATAAGAGATATTTTCCCCTTTTGTTTTTGAAATTTTGAAATGTATTTTAAACTGGAAAATCATAAGTGATAGAGACCTCGGGTCTTTTGATTTGAGATCCTTGGTCCAAAAAAATGAAAATTAGGTCAAGGTCAAAGGTCAAGGTCATGTACAAAGGGACAGATTATGTGATTTTGGCACTACTTGAAGAGTTTTATGTGTGTTTGCCAACCAACCAACCAACCAACCAACCAATCAATCAATCAATCAATCAATCAATCAATCAATCAATCAATCAATCAATCAATCAATCATGTGTTTAGTATAGTGTCCAAAATCTGTGTTTCTTTTGCGTTGTTTTAATTGACCCTATCCAACGTGTTTAACCAACCAACCAACCAACCAACCAATCAATCAATCAATCAATCAATCATGATCATGATCAATCAATCATGATCATGATCAAGCAATCATGATCATGATCAATCAATCGTGATCGTGATCAATCAATCATAATTCCGTCTTATGTGTTTAATAAAGGGGTTCAAGATCTTCTTTGTTTCTTCTTCGCAGTTTCAATTGACCCTATCCAACGTGTTTAACGAACCAACCAACCAACCAACCAACCAATCAATCAATCAATCAATCAATCAATCAATCAATTAATCAATCATGTGTCCGTCTCATGTGTTTAATATAGGGTCCAAGATCTTTGTTTCTTTTTCGCTGTTTCAATTGACCCTATCCAACCAACCAACCAACTAATCAATCAATCAATCAATCAATCAATCAATCAATCAATCAATCATGATCATGATCAATCAATCATGTGTCCGTCTCATGTGTTTAATATAGGGTCCAAGATCTTTGTTTCTTTTTCGCTGTTTCAATTGACCCTTTCCAACGTGTTTAACCAACCAACCAACCGACCGACCGACCAACCAACTAATCAACCAATCAATCAATCAATCAATCAACCAACCAACCAACCAACCAACCAATCAATCAATCAATCAATCAATCAATCAATCATGATCATGATCAATCAATCATGTTTCATGAAAAATCGAAATTCAATATTGTTCTTGCGTCACTTCTGAAAAAAAAATCCACATGTACTCTGAAACTACAAGTACAATCGACCTCAAAATTTGCAGTCAGCAGGGCATACATGTACTAAAGGTTTATAAAAAAACTTGTTGCAGATATCTCTCAAAGATTTTCCTAGAGAACAGAAATGGCAATGGCGTAAAAATCGCTTGCTAGGTCCGTAAATCTCAGTAAAAACCTACAATAAAATGTCCGCTCCGAGATTGAAATACTAATCTGTGTTACAAACAGGTGCTGAAAAATGTACATTATCAGAAAATAATCATTAAATGTGTTTTAAAGTTACACCGGATCGATTAAATCCAAAACATGCACTGCCCGTGACCTGTGATCAAAATGTCAATTTCCTACAATGACAAAAGAAATTACATTGTGTGCATTTCGTCTCTATACATGTTGTCTGTTCAACGTCCCCACCTAAAAAGAAATAAAAAGACTAAGTTTTCGTTATTATAAACCCGTGTCACGTGATGTCGCGCGCGCTGTACCTAAAATAAAAGAAACACTTTCCAAACTAAACATGAAACTTCTCCGGTAACACAATACTATAGACCCCTTACACAAACAAACAAACAAACAAACAAACAAACAAACAAACAAACACACACACACACACACACACACACACACACACACACACACACATCAATCATCTTTTTAAGGGGTGAAAGACCGTTCACAATTGCTTTTTAAAAGCAATTGATTTATATTGTAAAACGGCAATTTTAACCATTCTGTTCCGTTTATATATAAAAAAAAAAAAAAAAAAAAAAAAATCCCTGGGACCCCCTTTTGCCCCCCCCCCCCTTTTTTTTTTACCCTCCACTTACAAATGAATGTAGCTTGTGTGCTATCCATTCTATCAACGGATAAGAACGACAACTCCAGTTTTTCCCTATTATTAGGTCTTTCAACCTTTCGGATGAAAGACCTATTGTTTTTGTTCTGATTATTATTATTATTATTATTATTATTATTTTTTTTCTTCCGCCAACATTTTTTTCCTTCGCTGTTTTTTTGTTTCGCAAGATGTCGCTTAGATAAATGAAATATGATATCGAACAGTTTATGCGCTTTTGAAACTGACACCGCGAAACCCAATACTTTCCCATATAAGAGTTATCTCCCCGAACACTGTTTTTTTTGTTATCACTTAATCTTCACAACCGTTTAAGAAACCGACAAATTTATTTTTCCAAATGGCGCGTTACATCCTCAGGATGTTCTGTTTTATGTTGACCGAAGCCGTAAAGAGATTCCATATAAGAGATATTTTCCCCTTTTGTTTTTGAAATTTTGAAATGTATTTTAAACTGGAAAATCATAAGTGATAGAGACCTCGGGTCTTTTGATTTGAGATCCTTGGTCCAAAAAAATGAAAATTAGGTCAAGGTCAAAGGTCAAGGTCATGTACAAAGGGACAGATTATGTGATTTTGGCACTACTTGAAGAGTTTTATGTGTGTTTGCCAACCAACCAACCAACCAACCAACCAATCAATCAATCAATCAATCAATCAATCAATCAATCAATCAATCAATCAATCAATCAATCATGTGTTTAGTATAGTGTCCAAAATCTGTGTTTCTTTTGCGTTGTTTTAATTGACCCTATCCAACGTGTTTAACCAACCAACCAACCAACCAACCAATCAATCAATCAATCAATCAATCATGATCATGATCAATCAATCATGATCATGATCAAGCAATCATGATCATGATCAATCAATCGTGATCGTGATCAATCAATCATAATTCCGTCTTATGTGTTTAATAAAGGGGTTCAAGATCTTCTTTGTTTCTTCTTCGCAGTTTCAATTGACCCTATCCAACGTGTTTAACGAACCAACCAACCAACCAACCAACCAATCAATCAATCAATCAATCAATCAATCAATCAATTAATCAATCATGTGTCCGTCTCATGTGTTTAATATAGGGTCCAAGATCTTTGTTTCTTTTTCGCTGTTTCAATTGACCCTATCCAACCAACCAACCAACTAATCAATCAATCAATCAATCAATCAATCAATCAATCAATCAATCATGATCATGATCAATCAATCATGTGTCCGTCTCATGTGTTTAATATAGGGTCCAAGATCTTTGTTTCTTTTTCGCTGTTTCAATTGACCCTTTCCAACGTGTTTAACCAACCAACCAACCGACCGACCGACCAACCAACTAATCAACCAATCAATCAATCAATCAATCAACCAACCAACCAACCAACCAACCAATCAATCAATCAATCAATCAATCAATCAATCATGATCATGATCAATCAATCATGTTTCATGAAAAATCGAAATTCAATATTGTTCTTGCGTCACTTCTGAAAAAAAAATCCACATGTACTCTGAAACTACAAGTACAATCGACCTCAAAATTTGCAGTCAGCAGGGCATACATGTACTAAAGGTTTATAAAAAAACTTGTTGCAGATATCTCTCAAAGATTTTCCTAGAGAACAGAAATGGCAATGGCGTAAAAATCGCTTGCTAGGTCCGTAAATCTCAGTAAAAACCTACAATAAAATGTCCGCTCCGAGATTGAAATACTAATCTGTGTTACAAACAGGTGCTGAAAAATGTACATTATCAGAAAATAATCATTAAATGTGTTTTAAAGTTACACCGGATCGATTAAATCCAAAACATGCACTGCCCGTGACCTGTGATCAAAATGTCAATTTCCTACAATGACAAAAGAAATTACATTGTGTGCATTTCGTCTCTATACATGTTGTCTGTTCAACGTCCCCACCTAAAAAGAAATAAAAAGACTAAGTTTTCGTTATTATAAACCCGTGTCACGTGATGTCGCGCGCGCTGTACCTAAAATAAAAGAAACACTTTCCAAACTAAACATGAAACTTCTCCGGTAACACAATACTATAGACCCCTTACACAAACAAACAAACAAACAAACAAACAAACAAACAAACAACACACACACACACACACACACACACACACACACACACACACACATCAATCATCTTTTTAAGGGGTGAAAGACCGTTCACAATTGCTTTTTAAAAGCAATTGATTTATATTGTAAAACGGCAATTTTAACCATTCTGTTCCGTTTATATATAAAAAAAAAAAAAAAAAAAAAAAAATCCCTGGGACCCCCTTTTGCCCCCCCCCCCCCTTTTTTTTTTACCCTCCACTTACAAATGAATGTAGCTTGTGTGCTATCCATTCTATCAACGGATAAGAACGACAACTCCAGTTTTTCCCTATTATTAGGTCTTTCAACCTTTCGGATGAAAGACCTATTGTTTTTGTTCTGATTATTATTATTATTATTATTATTATTATTTTTTTTCTTCCGCCAACATTTTTTTCCTTCGCTGTTTTTTTGTTTCGCAAGATGTCGCTTAGATAAATGAAATATGATATCGAACAGTTTATGCGCTTTTGAAACTGACACCGCGAAACCCAATACTTTCCCATATAAGAGTTATCTCCCCGAACACTGTTTTTTTTGTTATCACTTAATCTTCACAACCGTTTAAGAAACCGACAAATTTATTTTTCCAAATGGCGCGTTACATCCTCAGGATGTTCTGTTTTATGTTGACCGAAGCCGTAAAGAGATTCCATATAAGAGATATTTTCCCCTTTTGTTTTTGAAATTTTGAAATGTATTTTAAACTGGAAAATCATAAGTGATAGAGACCTCGGGTCTTTTGATTTGAGATCCTTGGTCCAAAAAAATGAAAATTAGGTCAAGGTCAAAGGTCAAGGTCATGTACAAAGGGACAGATTATGTGATTTTGGCACTACTTGAAGAGTTTTATGTGTGTTTGCCAACCAACCAACCAACCAACCAACCAATCAATCAATCAATCAATCAATCAATCAATCAATCAATCAATCAATCAATCAATCAATCATGTGTTTAGTATAGTGTCCAAAATCTGTGTTTCTTTTGCGTTGTTTTAATTGACCCTATCCAACGTGTTTAACCAACCAACCAACCAACCAACCAATCAATCAATCAATCAATCAATCATGATCATGATCAATCAATCATGATCATGATCAAGCAATCATGATCATGATCAATCAATCGTGATCGTGATCAATCAATCATAATTCCGTCTTATGTGTTTAATAAAGGGGTTCAAGATCTTCTTTGTTTCTTCTTCGCAGTTTCAATTGACCCTATCCAACGTGTTTAACGAACCAACCAACCAACCAACCAACCAATCAATCAATCAATCAATCAATCAATCAATCAATTAATCAATCATGTGTCCGTCTCATGTGTTTAATATAGGGTCCAAGATCTTTGTTTCTTTTTCGCTGTTTCAATTGACCCTATCCAACCAACCAACCAACTAATCAATCAATCAATCAATCAATCAATCAATCAATCAATCAATCATGATCATGATCAATCAATCATGTGTCCGTCTCATGTGTTTAATATAGGGTCCAAGATCTTTGTTTCTTTTTCGCTGTTTCAATTGACCCTTTCCAACGTGTTTAACCAACCAACCAACCGACCGACCGACCAACCAACTAATCAACCAATCAATCAATCAATCAATCAACCAACCAACCAACCAACCAACCAATCAATCAATCAATCAATCAATCAATCAATCATGATCATGATCAATCAATCATGTTTCATGAAAAATCGAAATTCAATATTGTTCTTGCGTCACTTCTGAAAAAAAAATCCACATGTACTCTGAAACTACAAGTACAATCGACCTCAAAATTTGCAGTCAGCAGGGCATACATGTACTAAAGGTTTATAAAAAAACTTGTTGCAGATATCTCTCAAAGATTTTCCTAGAGAACAGAAATGGCAATGGCGTAAAAATCGCTTGCTAGGTCCGTAAATCTCAGTAAAAACCTACAATAAAATGTCCGCTCCGAGATTGAAATACTAATCTGTGTTACAAACAGGTGCTGAAAAATGTACATTATCAGAAAATAATCATTAAATGTGTTTTAAAGTTACACCGGATCGATTAAATCCAAAACATGCACTGCCCGTGACCTGTGATCAAAATGTCAATTTCCTACAATGACAAAAGAAATTACATTGTGTGCATTTCGTCTCTATACATGTTGTCTGTTCAACGTCCCCACCTAAAAAGAAATAAAAAGACTAAGTTTTCGTTATTATAAACCCGTGTCACGTGATGTCGCGCGCGCTGTACCTAAAATAAAAGAAACACTTTCCAAACTAAACATGAAACTTCTCCGGTAACACAATACTATAGACCCCTTACACAAACAAACAAACAAACAAACAAACAAACAAACAAACAAACACACACACACACACACACACACACACACACACACACACACACACACATCAATCATCTTTTTAAGGGGTGAAAGACCGTTCACAATTGCTTTTTAAAAGCAATTGATTTATATTGTAAAACGGCAATTTTAACCATTCTGTTCCGTTTATATATAAAAAAAAAAAAAAAAAAAAAAAAAATCCCTGGGACCCCCTTTTGCCCCCCCCCCCCCCTTTTTTTTTTACCCTCCACTTACAAATGAATGTAGCTTGTGTGCTATCCATTCTATCAACGGATAAGAACGACAACTCCAGTTTTTCCCTATTATTAGGTCTTTCAACCTTTCGGATGAAAGACCTATTGTTTTTGTTCTGATTATTATTATTATTATTATTATTATTATTTTTTTTCTTCCGCCAACATTTTTTTCCTTCGCTGTTTTTTTGTTTCGCAAGATGTCGCTTAGATAAATGAAATATGATATCGAACAGTTTATGCGCTTTTGAAACTGACACCGCGAAACCCAATACTTTCCCATATAAGAGTTATCTCCCCGAACACTGTTTTTTTTGTTATCACTTAATCTTCACAACCGTTTAAGAAACCGACAAATTTATTTTTCCAAATGGCGCGTTACATCCTCAGGATGTTCTGTTTTATGTTGACCGAAGCCGTAAAGAGATTCCATATAAGAGATATTTTCCCCTTTTGTTTTTGAAATTTTGAAATGTATTTTAAACTGGAAAATCATAAGTGATAGAGACCTCGGGTCTTTTGATTTGAGATCCTTGGTCCAAAAAAATGAAAATTAGGTCAAGGTCAAAGGTCAAGGTCATGTACAAAGGGACAGATTATGTGATTTTGGCACTACTTGAAGAGTTTTATGTGTGTTTGCCAACCAACCAACCAACCAACCAACCAATCAATCAATCAATCAATCAATCAATCAATCAATCAATCAATCAATCAATCAATCAATCATGTGTTTAGTATAGTGTCCAAAATCTGTGTTTCTTTTGCGTTGTTTTAATTGACCCTATCCAACGTGTTTAACCAACCAACCAACCAACCAACCAATCAATCAATCAATCAATCAATCATGATCATGATCAATCAATCATGATCATGATCAAGCAATCATGATCATGATCAATCAATCGTGATCGTGATCAATCAATCATAATTCCGTCTTATGTGTTTAATAAAGGGGTTCAAGATCTTCTTTGTTTCTTCTTCGCAGTTTCAATTGACCCTATCCAACGTGTTTAACGAACCAACCAACCAACCAACCAACCAATCAATCAATCAATCAATCAATCAATCAATCAATTAATCAATCATGTGTCCGTCTCATGTGTTTAATATAGGGTCCAAGATCTTTGTTTCTTTTTCGCTGTTTCAATTGACCCTATCCAACCAACCAACCAACTAATCAATCAATCAATCAATCAATCAATCAATCAATCAATCAATCATGATCATGATCAATCAATCATGTGTCCGTCTCATGTGTTTAATATAGGGTCCAAGATCTTTGTTTCTTTTTCGCTGTTTCAATTGACCCTTTCCAACGTGTTTAACCAACCAACCAACCGACCGACCGACCAACCAACTAATCAACCAATCAATCAATCAATCAATCAACCAACCAACCAACCAACCAACCAATCAATCAATCAATCAATCAATCAATCAATCATGATCATGATCAATCAATCATGTTTCATGAAAAATCGAAATTCAATATTGTTCTTGCGTCACTTCTGAAAAAAAAATCCACATGTACTCTGAAACTACAAGTACAATCGACCTCAAAATTTGCAGTCAGCAGGGCATACATGTACTAAAGGTTTATAAAAAAACTTGTTGCAGATATCTCTCAAAGATTTTCCTAGAGAACAGAAATGGCAATGGCGTAAAAATCGCTTGCTAGGTCCGTAAATCTCAGTAAAAACCTACAATAAAATGTCCGCTCCGAGATTGAAATACTAATCTGTGTTACAAACAGGTGCTGAAAAATGTACATTATCAGAAAATAATCATTAAATGTGTTTTAAAGTTACACCGGATCGATTAAATCCAAAACATGCACTGCCCGTGACCTGTGATCAAAATGTCAATTTCCTACAATGACAAAAGAAATTACATTGTGTGCATTTCGTCTCTATACATGTTGTCTGTTCAACGTCCCCACCTAAAAAGAAATAAAAAGACTAAGTTTTCGTTATTATAAACCCGTGTCACGTGATGTCGCGCGCGCTGTACCTAAAATAAAAGAAACACTTTCCAAACTAAACATGAAACTTCTCCGGTAACACAATACTATAGACCCCTTACACAAACAAACAAACAAACAAACAAACAAACAAACAAACAAAACACACACACACACACACACACACACACACACACACACACACACATCAATCATCTTTTTAAGGGGTGAAAGACCGTTCACAATTGCTTTTTAAAAGCAATTGATTTATATTGTAAAACGGCAATTTTAACCATTCTGTTCCGTTTATATATAAAAAAAAAAAAAAAAAAAAAAAAAATCCCTGGGACCCCCTTTTGCCCCCCCCCCCCTTTTTTTTTTACCCTCCACTTACAAATGAATGTAGCTTGTGTGCTATCCATTCTATCAACGGATAAGAACGACAACTCCAGTTTTTCCCTATTATTAGGTCTTTCAACCTTTCGGATGAAAGACCTATTGTTTTTGTTCTGATTATTATTATTATTATTATTATTATTATTTTTTTTCTTCCGCCAACATTTTTTTCCTTCGCTGTTTTTTTGTTCGCAAGATGTCGCTTAGATAAATGAAATATGATATCGAACAGTTTATGCGCTTTTGAAACTGACACCGCGAAACCCAATACTTTCCCATATAAGAGTTATCTCCCCGAACACTGTTTTTTTTGTTATCACTTAATCTTCACAACCGTTTAAGAAACCGACAAATTTATTTTTCCAAATGGCGCGTTACATCCTCAGGATGTTCTGTTTTATGTTGACCGAAGCCGTAAAGAGATTCCATATAAGAGATATTTTCCCCTTTTGTTTTTGAAATTTGAAATGTATTTTAAACTGGAAAATCATAAGTGATAGAGACCTCGGGTCTTTTGATTTGAGATCCTTGGTCCAAAAAAATGAAAATTAGGTCAAGGTCAAAGGTCAAGTTCATGTACAAAGGGACAGATTATGTGATTTTGGCACTACTTGAAGAGTTTTATGTGTGTTTGCCAACCAACCAACCAACCAACCAACCAATCAATCAATCAATCAATCAATCAATCAATCAATCAATCAATCAATCAATCAATCAATCAATCATGTGTTTAGTATAGTGTCCAAAATCTGTGTTTCTTTTGCGTTGTTTTAATTGACCCTATCCAACGTGTTTAAACCAACCAACCAACCAACCAACCAATCAATCAATCAATCAATCAATCATGATCATGATCAATCAATCATGATCATGATCAAGCAATCATGATCATGATCAATCAATCGTGATCGTGATCAATCAATCATAATTCCGTCTTATGTGTTTAATAAAGGGGTTCAAGATCTTCTTGTTTCTTCTTCGCAGTTTCAATTGACCCTATCCAACGTGTTTAACGAACCAACCAACCAACCAACCAACCAATCAATCAATCAATCAATCAATCAATCAATCAATTAATCAATCATGTGTCCGTCTCATGTGTTTAATATAGGGTCCAAGATCTTTGTTTCTTTTTCGCTGTTTCAATTGACCCTATCCAACCAACCAACCAACTAATCAATCAATCAATCAATCAATCAATCAATCAATCAATCAATCATGATCATGATCAATCAATCATGTGTCCGTCTCATGTGTTTAATATAGGGTCCAAGATCTTTGTTTCTTTTTCGCTGTTTCAATTGACCCTTTCCAACGTGTTTAACCAACCAACCAACCGACCGACCGACCAACCAACTAATCAACCAATCAATCAATCAATCAATCAACCACCAACCAACCAACCAACCAATCAATCAATCAATCAATCAATCAATCAATCATGATCATGATCAATCAATCATGTTTCATGAAAAATCGAAATTCAATATTGTTCTTGCGTCACTTCTGAAAAAAAAAATCCACATGTACTCTGAAACTACAAGTACAATCGACCCTCAAAATTTGCAGTCAGCAGGGCATACATGTACTAAAGGTTTATAAAAAAACTTGTTGCAGTTATCTCTCAAAGATTTTCCTAGAGAACAGAAATGGCAATGGCGTAAAAATCGCTTGCTAGGTCCGTAAATCTCAGTAAAAACCTACAATAAAATGTCCGCTCCGAGATTGAAATACTAATCTGTGTTACAAACAGGTGCTGAAAAATGTACATTATCAGAAAATAATCATTAAATGTGTTTTAAAGTTACACCGGATCGATTAAATCCAAAACATGCACTGCCGTGACCTGTGATCAAAATGTCAATTTCCTACAATGACAAAGAAATTACATTGTGTGCATTTCGTCTCTATACATGTTGTCTGTTCAACGTCCCCACCTAAAAAGAAATAAAAGACTAAGTTTTCGTTATTATAAACCCGTGTCACGTGATGTCGCGCGCGCTGTACCTAAAATAAAAGAAACACTTTCCAAACTAAACATGAAACTTCTCCGGTAACACAATACTATAGACCCCTTACACAAACAAACAAACAAACAAACAAACAAACAAACAAACAAACACACACACACACACACACACACACACACACACACACACACACACATCAATCATCTTTTAAGGGTGAAAGACCGTTCACAATTGCTTTTTAAAAGCAATTGATTTATATTGTAAAACGGCAATTTTAACCATTCTGTTCCGTTTATATATAAAAAAAAAAAAAAAAAAAAAAATCCCTGGGACCCCCTTTTGCCCCCCCCCCCCTTTTTTTTTTACCCTCCACTTACAAATGAATGTAGCTTGTGTGCTATCCATTCTATCAACGGATAAGAACGACAACTCCAGTTTTTCCCTATTATTAGGTCTTTCAACCTTTCGGATGAAAGACCTATTGTTTTTTGTTCTGATTATTATTATTATTATTATTATTATTATTTTTTTTCTTCCGCCAACATTTTTTTTCCTTCGCTGTTTTTTTGTTTCGCAAGATGTCGCTTAGATAAATGAAATATGATATCGAACAGTTTATGCGCTTTTGAAACTGACACCGCGAAACCCAATACTTCCATATAAGAGTTATCTCCCCGAACACTGTTTTTTTTTGTTATCACTTAATCTTCACAACCGTTTAAGAAACCGACAAATTTATTTTTCCAAATGGCGCGTTACATCCTCAGGATGTTCTGTTTTATGTTGACCGAAGCCGTAAAGAGATTCCATATAAGAGATATTTTCCCCTTTTGTTTTTGAAATTTTGAAATGTATTTTAAACTGGAAAATCATAAGTGATAGAGACCTCGGGTCTTTTGATTTGAGATCCTTGGTCCAAAAAAATGAAAATTAGGTCAAGGTCAAAGGTCAAGGTCATGTACAAAGGGACAGATTATGTGATTTTGGCACTACTTGAAGAGTTTTATGTGTGTTTGCCAAACCAACCAACCAACCAACCAACCAATCAATCAATCAATCAATCAATCAATCAATCAATCAAATCAATCAATCAATCAATCATGTGTTTAGTATAGTGTCCAAAATCTGTGTTTCTTTTGCGTTGTTTTAATTGACCCTATCCAACGTGTTTAACCAACCAACCAACCAACCAACCAATCAATCAATCAATCAATCAATCAATCATGATCATGATCAATCAATCATGATCATGATCAAGCAATCATGATCATGATCAATCAATCGTGATCGTGATCAATCAATCATAATTCCGTCTTATGTGTTTAATAAAGGGGTTCAAGATCTTCTTGTTTCTTCTTCGCAGTTTCAATTGACCCTATCCAACGTGTTTAACGAACCAACCAACCAACCAACCAACCAATCAATCAATCAATCAATCAATCAATCAATCAATTAATCAATCATGTGTCCGTCTCATGTGTTTAATATAGGGTCCAAGATCTTTGTTTCTTTTTCGCTGTTTCAATTGACCCTATCCAACCAACCAACCAACTAATCAATCAATCAATCAATCAATCAATCAATCAATCAATCAATCATGATCATGATCAATCAATCATGTGTCCGTCTCATGTGTTTAATATAGGGGTCCAAGATCTTTGTTTCTTTTTCGCTGTTTCAATTGACCCTTTCCAACGTGTTTAACCAACCACCAACCGACCGACCGACCAACCAACTAATCAACCAATCAATCAATCAATCAATCAACCAACCAACCAACCAACCAACCAATCAATCAATCAATCAATCAATCAATCAATCATGATCATGATCAATCAATCATGTTTCATGAAAAATCGAAATTCAATATTGTTCTTGCGTCACTTCTGAAAAAAAAAATCCACATGTACTCTGAAACTACAAGTACAATCGACCTCAAAATTTGCAGTCAGCAGGGCATACATGTACTAAAGGTTTATAAAAAACTTGTTGCAGATATCTCTCAAAGATTTTCCTAGAGAACAGAAATGGCAATGGCGTAAAAATCGCTTGCTAGGTCCGTAAATCTCAGTAAAAACCTACAATAAAATGTCCGCTCCGAGATTGAAATACTAATCTGTGTTACAAACAGGTGCTGAAAAATGTACATTATCAGAAAATAATCATTAA